>NC_048292.1:13507927-13797927 GCF_009762535.1 Notolabrus celidotus
GGTTAGGGTTATGGTTAGGGTTAGGGTAAGGGTTGTGATTAGGGTTAGGGTTATGGTTAGGGTTGTGATTAGGGTTAGAGTTAGGGTTGTGATTAGGGTTAGGCTTAGGGTTAGGGTAAGGGTTAGGGTTCGGGTTATGATTAGGAGTTGGGGTTAGGGACCGGGTTAGGGTTAGGGTTAGGGGTGGGGTTAGCGTTAGGCTTAGGGTTAGGGTAAGGGTTAGGGTTATGATTAGGAGTTGGGGTTAGGGACCGGGTTAGGGTTAGGGTTAGGATTGTGATTAGGGTTAGGCTTAGGGTTAGGGTTCGGGTTAGGGGTTAGGGGTTAGGGTTAGGGTAAGGGTTAGGGTTAGGGTTAGGGTTGTGATTAGGGTTATGGTTAGGGCTTGGTTGTGATTAGGGTTATGGTTAGGGTTAGGGTTGGGTTGTGATTAGGGTTAGGGTTATGATTAGGGTTAGGGTTAGGGTTAGGGTTGTGATTAGGGTTAGGGTTAGGGTTCCGATTAGGGTTAGGTTTAGGGTTAGGGTTTTGATTAGGGTTAGGGTTAGGGTTCTGATTAGGGTTAGGGTTGTGATTAGGGTTAGGGTTAGGGTTCTGATTAGGGTTAGGGTTGTGATTAGGGTTAGGGTTGTGATTAGGGTTAGGGTTAGGGTAAGGGTTGGGATTAGGGTTAGGGTTAGGGTTATGGTTAGGGTTAGGGTTAGGGTTAGGGGTTAGGGTTAGGGTTAGGGTTAGGGTTATGGTTAGGGTTAGGGTTGTGATTAGGGTTAGGGTTAGGGTTAGGATTGTGATTAGGGTTAGGCTTAGGGTTATGGTTAGGGTTAGGGTTGTGATTAGGGTTAGGGTTAGGGTTAGGATTGTGATTAGGGTTAGGCTTAGGGTTAGGGTTCGGGTTAGGGGTTAGGGGTTAGGGTTAGGGTAAGGGTTAGGGTTAGGGTTAGGGTTGTGATTAGGGTTATGGTTAGGGCTTGGTTGTGATTAGGGTTATGGTTAGGGTTAGGGTTGGGTTGTGATTAGGGTTAGGGTTATGATTAAGGTTAGGGTTAGGGTTAGGGTTGTGATTAGGGTTAAGGTTAGGGTTCCGATTAGGGTTAGGTTTAGGGTTAGGGTTTTGATTAGGGTTAGGGTTAGGGTTCTGATTAGGGTTAGGGTTGTGATTAGGGTTAGGGTTGTGATTAGGGTTAGGGTTAGGGTAAGGGTTGGGATTAGGGTTAGGGTTAGGGTTATGGTTAGGGTTAGGGTTAGGGTTAGGGGTTAGGGTTAGGGTTAGGGTTAGGGTTATGGTTAGGGTTAGGGTTGTGATTAGGGTTAGGGTTAGGGTTAGGGTTGTGATTGGGGTTAGGCTTAGGGTTAGGGTAAGGGTTAGGGTTAGGGTTCTGATTAGGGTTAGGGTTGTGATTAGGGTTAGGGTTGTGATTAGGGTTAGGGTTAGGATTAGGGTTAGGGTTGTGATTAGGGTTAGGGTTAGAGGGTTAGGGTTAGAGGGTTAGGGTTATGATTAGGGTTAGGGTTTGGGTTAGGGTTGTGATTAGGGTTAGGGTTAGGGTTATGGTTGTGATTAGGGTTAGGGTTAGGGTTGGGTTGTGAGTAGGGTTTAGGGTTAGGGTTAGGGTTGGGATTAGGGTTAGGGTTAGGGTTGGGTTGTGAGTAGGGTTAGGGTTTGGGTTAGGGTTGTGATTAGGGTTAGGGTTAGGGTTGGGTTGTGAGTAGGGTTAGGGTTATGATTAGGGTTAGGGTTAGGGTTGTGATTAGGGTTAGGGTTAGGGTTATGATTAGGGTTAGGGTTGGGTTGTGATTAGGGTTAGGGTTATGGTTAGGGTTAGGGTTAGGGTTAGGGTTGTGATTAGGGTTAGGGTTAGGGTTGTGATTAGGGTTAGGGTTAGGGTTGTGATCAGGGTTAGGGTTAGGGTTGTGATTAGGGTTAGGGTTAGGGTTGTGATTAGGCTTAGGGTTAGGGTTGTGATTAGGGTTAGGGTTAGGGTAAGGGTTGTGATTAGGGTTAGGGTTAGGGTTGTGATTAGGGTTAGGGTTAGGGTTATGATTAGGGTTAGGGTTAGGGTTATGATTAGGGTTAGGGTTAGGGTTAGGGTTGTGATTAGGGTTAGGGTTAGGGTTGTGATTAGGGTTAGGGTTGGGTTGTGATTAGGGTTAGGGTTATGATTAGGGTTAGGGTTAGGGTTGGGTTGTGATTAGCTTTAGGGTTAGGGTTGGGTTGTGATTAGGGTTAGGGTTAGGGTTGTGATTAGGGTTAGGGTTAGGGTTGTGATTAGGGTTAGGGTTAGGGTTGTGATTAGGGTTAGGGTTAGGGTAAGGGTTGTGATTAGGGTTAGGGTTAGGGTTGTGATTAGGGTTAGGGTTAGGGTTGTGATTAGGGTTAGGGTTAGGGTTGTGATTAGGGTTAGGGTTAGGGTTGTGATTAGGGTTAGGGTAAGGGTTGTGATTAGGGTTAGGGTTAGGGTTATGGTTAGGGTTAGGGTTAGGGTTGTTATTAGGGTTAGGGTTAGGGTTAGGGTTGTGATTAGGGTTAGGCTTAGGGTTAGGATAAGGGTTAGGGTTAGGGTTATGATTAGGGTTAGGGTTAGGGTTAGGGTTAGGGTAAGGGTTAGGGTTAGGGTTATGATTAGGGTTAGGGTTAGGCTTAGGGTTATGGTAAGGGTTAGGGTTAGGGTTAGGGTTAGGGTTGTGATTAGGGTTCGGGTTGTGATTAGGGTTAGGGTTAGGGTTGTGATTAGGGTTAGGGTTAGGGTTATGGTTGTGATTAGGTTTAGGGTTAGGGTTATGGTTAGGGTTAGGGTAAGGGTTGTGATTAGGGTTAGGGTTAGGGTTATGGTTAGGGTTAGGGTAAGGGTTAGGGTTAGAGTTAGGGTTAGGGTTAGGGTTGTGATTAGGGTTAGGGTTAGGGCTTGGTTGTGATTAGGGTTAGGGTTAGGGTTATGCTTAGCGTTAGGGTTAGGGTAAGGGTTAGGGTCAGGGTTGTGATTAGGGTATTGATATAGGGTAATTGATAATTGATCGTTATCATTTCCAAAGATCGATCACGGAAAATACTTGAAATTTATATCCCCAGTGCCTATATTTACTAGAATCGGTGTCGGAAATATGCCTGCATGTTACTGCTTCACTCTGGCTCCTAACAGGTGCGCTCGATCTCCGACTTCAGCTCAGCAGGTGTTAGGGCGGGGCTTTCCCCTTTATCAGCTGGGATGTTAGGTCACAGCAGCGACACAGGCCTTTCGTTCTCAGCAGAGGTTTATTTTTAAATCCTCAGTATTTTGGTGGGGCAGTTTGAGAATCGAGAAATGGCCAAACTGTTCACAAAACTGTGCACCCTGATTTGAAAAGAAAATACTGATCTCGGCACCTATATGTCATCTCCTGAGGTGTTGTAGACTGCCTTTGAAATTGCGTTTAAACCGTAATTTTATGTTTAAATACACTTTACTTTGTTGTAGCCCGCTGTGTCTATTTTATGTTTATGTTATTCCTGAGCAAGACAGACAATGCTCCTGCCTGTCGCTGTCCATCAGCGTCAGTGCGGAACCATTCATTAATCAATGCAGTAGAGTGCTGTGTGCTGTCCTCGGTGCAGCTGAAACATTTGAACTCGACAAGCAACCTGTTGCCTTTTATGGGCTCTCTTCGATCAATAAGTGAGAATGTGTTTTTTATTGATAAGTAGGGGAGAAAATATATCAACTGTTTTACAGTTGTGTATTTGACTATCAGAAGGGCCCCTTGAGGATGCTCCGCCCCCTTTGCGCTGAGAGTCTAGCTCCGCCCCTGCATGCAGCAATACTCTGCTGAAATACATGAGGGCAGTGTGGTCTCTCTGATAGCCAGATCGCCTGTTTCCGGCACAAAACCATTGCACCATTGCTTTTCTTAGGAGACCAAAAAAAACATGACACTCTTACCCTCCTGAAGAATTCAGCTTCGTTGCATTCTGTCATTTTAGGTCTGATGAAGTCTGAACTGGATGTACAAAAGCACTTACCAATGCATCCTTGGAAGAAACAGATGTTCAACTGTTAAAGTCTTAATATTCAGACGCTTTCATTATGACTTACCTGGTTGTGATTCCCCCCCTCCCCGACCTGCAGGTGCTGAAGCTGGTATCAGACCTTCGGAACCACCCTGCAGCCGTGCTGATGTCCGAGGGCCACCCTTTAGTGATCAGCTCTGATGACCCGTCCATGTTCGGGACCACAGGCCTCTCCTATGATTTCTACGAAGCCTTCGTTGGCATCGGAGGGTTAAAAGCAAATCTGGGCACTCTGAAGGAGCTTGCTGCAAACTCTATCAGGTTAGAGTTTCATCTGTTATATATTCAGCTTTTTAAAAAAAAAAACATGAGCCTGAAGTTGAGCTCTTCTAAGTGGATGTGATTGTTATGTGCTACATCATAAAAAGGGGTAAAATCACTGTCCTGGTGCTGAAAATAGTTCCTAACAGAGACAAATTGAACTCCCATTTTAATCTCATTTTGAAAGTGCTGCAGCCCTACAATGTAGCTTCTTTCAGGATCCAAAGGTGACAAAATCACCTTTCAAACCATTTTTTTAAAGTGCCAGCAAGTTGATTTTTGACATCTTAAATTACAAATCATAAAAATGTAAAGTAAGCTTTGACAACAGCCAAACAAGTGTACAATTTCCTTTTATATTAACAGCATTAATACAAAATAACAGTTACATGACAATTAAAGTATTCTTCCACCTGCAGGTTCAGCTCCCTGCCAGCTCAACTGAAAGAAACAGGTCTGGCTTTGTGGCAGAAACAATGGGACGCCTTCATCGTTGCTAATTCATGACTAATAATAATCCCCCTTTGGATCCTGTTTGACTTGAATAATGTTTGTAATAGAATCAAAAATAAGCTTACATCTACAGATCATGAGCAGTCTTTATTTCAACTCTTCATTGAACCTTGTGGGGAAAAGGCTGACAAGATGATGACTGAGAATAAGATTGAATCAAACTGAAGGATCCAGCTCCCAACTTCTCTCCTATCCTTGAACTGCCACGTTGTCCAGAACAAAATACTAAACTTGTCTCAAAGTCGAGCAGCCATTCTTGATCTTTGGTTCGTGAGTTGTCTTGTCTTCTCCCTTCCGGTCTCTCAGGTTTCCTTGACTAGATGTTGTATTTTCCAGACCTGACCAGTGCATTGCTGAACAACAAGTCTGTGAAAGCCGTCTTCACCCTTCGCCACTTCAACGCATCTCTTTGTTGCTTTGTTTTGGATTTGTCCACCCTGGGATTAAAAAAAGAAACCACACACATCACTGAAATATCTGAATTCCTCTGAACTGACCTCTCTGGTGTAGACTATAATACCTGTTTAAAATCCCACAGCATGTTGTACTGCTTGTTTAGAGCTGTTTTGCATTCATACAGGCCCGGTTCGAGTCCAGTGTCTGGATCCGCCAGACAGCGGTTGCTGTTGTACTTGTGAGATTTGATAACACCAATGTAGAGTTGTCCATCAGCGCGATAGTAACAGAGCTGCACAAAAGAGCAACATGTGTAACAGAATAATGAACATAATACATCAGTCTATTTATAAACAAAAAACAAACCTGAGGGGAGTAATAGTTGCACGGATACAGAATGGGTGTGTGTCCCGGCACTGGGCCTTGGTCGATACAGCAATCAGGCTTCAATTCATTCTTCATCTGCCAACAGAGATAGAAAGAGATGGTTATTCTTTAAAGTGTCCATTGTAAATACACAAAGACAGTGTTTTAGTAATGGAGAGTGAAGAAGCAAGTCTACCGATAAGCATTCCAACAATGCCTTGACTTCATCCTCTTGATTTTACAGATTATCTTTAGACAAACATAGTGGTCCTGCTGATTTACACATTTCATTCTTGGGCGATTGAGAGCTTCAACAAAGGCTCATTATGATTGTGAAAAAAGTCCCAAATGAAGTCCTCTGAAAGAAGATTGTGACTTTAAGCCGGATGCATCCCTCACAAACGTCTTTAGACGATCATTAAATACTTATCTGATGATGATATCGAATCTTAAAACTCACTCTGTGTTTCAACAGCTGTGCAAACTCCACAAACACCGTTACATTTAGCTGAAGGTCTCCAGTTTACAGGGTTGCTTTTAAAACCGTAACACTGGGAGAGACGCATTCACGGTGGGCTGAGAGAAGACTACTGTTACAAGCTACTAAATCAAGTGAATCACAGCTTCTTCAGCAGATAGAACAAAGTAAAGAAAGAGAAATAAAGTGAATCACACGTGTGTGATGTTATTGTGGACGGCGGGCGGAATAAAAACACTGCGGTTAATCTACCAATCAGACACGTTCAGCATTGCAGGCTCTGCCCCCCAAAACCCCCGGGGCCTTTTGAAAAGTACTACCCCCCCAGCAGCGGCTTTTTGGAGGGGAGATTATCTACCCCATAACTTCTTTTTCGCCCTGGGTCCCTCGGTCGAAATGCACGTAGTTCATGGGTTAAGTCCCTCCGCCTATAGGCACATTCAGATGTTCAGTGAAGTCACCTCTGATATAGCTTCTACTCACCACTCCATAAGCTATCACACCCAGCAAAGGATCCAGCATGGGGTAAACATTATCCAGATACCACTTAAAGGGCTTGCAGTTCAGCTTCTCTCTCAGCTTTTTCCTCTCGGTCACATCCCCAATATCGATCCCGTGATCCTGCATGAACAGGATTTAGATAAGTTAGAGAAACTACAGAGTCTGAACCACTATAAGACTTGTTTATGAAACCAAATGTGCATATTTACCTTCACAGGAATGTTCCAGACAAGGTTAACATTATGTTTGTATTCATCCATCCACACCTCCGCCACCCTCAGTGCATTGCGTTTCACCATTGGACCAAGATCAGGGAGGTAAGGCTTTACTGCCCGTTCGATGTGAGCAACTTTGGAGCAAGGTATAATTTCTATGCTACCGCCACAAAGCCATACCTGCCAAAACATGAAAGATCATTTAAAAAGCATGTTAAAGAGGCATTAGTATAAGAGTGTTCAGTCTCAGCACTTTACTTTGCCATCAGAAAGCGCATTTTTTTGCAACCCCCCCTGCATGCTTATATTACATATTATATTACAGTCAAAGTGGAGGCTAAAAGGGGTCAGAAGTGTCAAATACTAAATGTTTCTTTGCAGTTGTGTGACATATTTCACCCCAATCACTTTCCAATTTACAATTCCAATTTAAAAAAATATTTAACATGAATGTTCACATAAAACAAGTGAATTATTCTCATTGAACTATGATCTGTGAGAATTAAAGAACACCAATGCACTTAATATTGATTTAAATGGTTAGTAATAGAGTTAACAATGTGATTTAAAAAATGTAAATTGGGATTTTTTTGGGTTCTGACACTTTTGAATCATTAAATATGCCCCTGGTCAAGTTGACACAGGAACAGTATTGCTGTCATTAAAAAACTAACAAAACAGGTGGGTTAAATAAAGAATTGTTACCAAGTCTCACTCATGACAAGTAGTTTTCTTGATTTGTGGGCATTAGCTTGAAGTTTACACACCTGCACCACTAGCTAACTTGGGATCTTTCCTGCTCTCCAGTTAGCATAGAAGTGTCTCTGCTTTTTCCTTTCATACATTGAATCAACTTTTCCACTGTAAGCTCTGGTACATAAAGGTAACCATTTGTATGCACAGCATTAACAACAGTTTTAAAATCACTCTGAAACATTCTGAAAATATTACCCTGATGCCCAGCTCCACATTTTCCCCACCATATATTTTCATTCCACCATCAAGGCTTCCGATCTCTCCGAAGAACTTGCGATCAGCAACAACAATCCCCATGATGGAGGGACTCCTGAGGTAAGAATATGAAACTTGAGAATTTGCAAGAAATTAAACAGACATGAAAAATCTGCATAAACAGACATGAAAAATGAATCTCATACATGGTTTCTTTCTCATTTGCTGAGGTTCTGAGAAATAGAGGAAGTCGCTTACAGCAGTGATTTTCAACCACTGTGCCGTGACAGATTGTCAGGTGTGCTGTGGGACATTTTCCAATTTCAGTTCATTAGTCCAAAAAAAAATATGCTATTCATATACTGCTAATAATTATCCATGCAGTGCGTGTGTGCCTGCAGTGTAATGACTAGCGGAGTAATTCAATACTCGTCCATGTACTGAGCTGCGCTACCCGCCCACTGGGTGGCAATAAAGCACACTAATGACCTTGTTAATTTAAGACAATAGAATTAATGATGCGCGTGAGAGGTGCATGTGACAAGAAGTAGGCGTACAACAGCGACGGATAAATATTCAAAAAGGAAAAATGAAAACTCCAAACAGGGCCCTGGACAGAATTCTAACCTGGATGAAGAGCATGATATTGGAGGGGGAAAAGGCAACTTTTATGAGAAAAACTACAACAGGGTCTGTGAGAGCTCTCAAAGCTAACTACTTAGTAGCTGAACTCGTAGCCAAATCAAAAAAGTCATACACTGTGGCAGAGACATTAATACTACCTGCAAAAGTCATTGTCAACGAGATGCTTCACCCTGACACAGGTAAAGAACTAGCCAAAGTCCCTCTCAGATAAATAGATCCATACATTGAGAGACTAAATGTGTCATTTTGTAACACTTTTGGTTGGAGGTGTGACAGACTCCAGATTTTTTTAATGTAAGAAATGTGCCTTTGTAACGGGTATTGTGTTGCATATTCTCCCACTTGCTTTAGTATGTAATGGTTTGATACATGTACTTGTGGCTCTAGAGCGCCCCCTCTCCAAGGTATATATTCGCTGTGCAGCTCTAGTGCTGTGCCAGTGTGTATAGACCTGCTGGAGGTGAGTGTCAGAACGCAGCACTGTGTACATTTATAATTAAGCTAGCAAGCTAGTAGCTAACCTTGTCATTGTTCTTTGTAGTGTGGTGTATGAAACACTGAACGAGCCACTGTGCAACTGACCAGCATTTGTTATGTCCTTCTCTGTTCAGATATAAAGTGTTGGTCTGGATACTCTTTCAAGCCTCCTTTATCCTTTGAATACACAACGCAGAGTTCATTAAACCATCCAGCTGCAGTAAAGTGCAGTTGACCGTGGTCACACCTTGGCTCAAAAAGGGTTGAAAAACACTGGCTTACAGGACATGTTACTTATAGAGTGAAAAAGGAGACAAGCTGCTCGCAATTCATGGTGGAACTACCAAAATCTGTTAATCTTGTGTTAACTTTTTCTTACTGGGAGTAGTGACCAGCTACTTTCCTTGCTAGCAAACCAGCCTACTGTCTCTTCCATTTTCATCAAATAAAATGTGTTTTTTCAACTATCACTAACTCTGTGGAAGAAAATTTAAAAAATCACATTAACCAAACCTTAAAACTCCTTCTTGTCTCTTAGTTCATGTTTGTTATGACTTTTTAAAGCAAGAACTTACTTTCCAGGTTGTGAGTCATCTTTTAAAGCCGACCACTCAGGCCCGAAGTTTTCGTACATGCACCACAGAGCCCAATCAAAGGCTTGTGCATATGTCGTGTATGGACTCAGTGTCAAGTCATCATAACTGACTTTGTCAAACACTGGAGACAGTACGAGAGTGCGATCCTCCTGAATTCGAGCCAGCAATGGCTCTGCCCTGGACAAATAAAAACGAAAAGTCAAGCACAGGTTTATCATCAGCGTAGCACAGCAACCCTCAAAGACAACTTAGACCACCAAACACTTCAACCAACCATTGCACATGGACTTCAATGTGAGCATCCAAGATGGCTATTACATCCCCTACAGCAACCTTCCATCCGGACAGCCTTGCCTGCGTGAGGCCGAGCTGCTCCGAGTGCCGGACTCTCTTCACCAGGCCTGGACGCTCCTTGTGGATGGAGTAGATGTACTGGTCCAGTTTTTCCATCAAATTCTCTGCATGAAACAAATTTGATGAACTCACAGGTTGGTTGCGTTATACCTTGACAATCAGCTAAAATGTCTTTCATCGCTAAATCACTAAATACCCAGCCTCCGAGGGATAGCCCAACCAAGTTGTGAAAATGTCATTGAAATCACATGAAAGTGTTAACATATCACCTCTGAGATTTCTGCCAACTGCTAACTGGAGTAGAATTATTTATGGGGTGTTCCAGGATGACCAAGGATGACCAAGTGGCATCCTCCCGTGTTGGAAAATGAAGCTAACAATCTTTCAATGGGTGACAAGTCGGGACTGAAGGCAGGCCGGTTTAGCATATCTACTTCTGAGCCATGCTGTTGTAATATCCTGAATATGGTTTGGCATTGTCTTGCTGAAATATACAAGGCCCTCCCTGAGAAAGGCATTGTCTGGATGGAAGCATATGTTGACCTGTAATGAATACAATTACAAAATATTTTTCCAACTAGAATAGACTATTATGTTAAAATCTGATCATTCATAATTCTGTAAAATGTGAGTACAGCTCAGCTGAACATCAAACTTCCCTTTGTCTTTATGAGCATCAGACTAACATGTGAATAATGACACTTCTAGATCTTCTAGAATATGAAATTTGACATTCATCAAGGAAGTAGCATACATTAATCCTTTAAAACAAATAATTCCCACTTTAGACAGTTTTATGACAAACTGGTACATAAGAATACTCCAGAACACAAATAACTTGTTTGTCACTCTAAATGCTCTGGGGAAGGACCCTCAAAACCTGTAGGTAAATTAAACGCATAATAATCGTGATAATCGTGAAACCGTGATTATTTCTCTCACAATCATCGTACCACCAAAATCTTTAATCATTGCATCCCTATTGCTAATACATGATTATGCAGCAGTCACCTAGAAATGAAGTATAACCTAATAAAATAACAATAATCTAATTTTATCTGTACATAGCTATATTCTTTAAGTGATGCTTAAGTTGGATTTTCATAATAAAAACGCATGGTTATTATTTAAAATCAAATAAGGCATGATTTTTTTATTTGGCCGGTGAAAAATATTCTTGGCCGGTACATTTTTGGAGGTCACTAGTCAAGGCAGATGAGGTAAAAAGTTAATTTTATGCCCTGCCTGTATGTATTCAGCATGAAAGGCGCCTTCCCAGATATGTAAACTAGCCATACCATGGGCCCTTATGCATCCCCATACCATCAAGGATGCTGGCTTTTGAACTATGTGCTGATTATAAGCTGATTGGTCCCTCTCCTCTTTAGAGTGGAGGATGCGACATCCATGATTTCCACAGTACAGGACAGTTTACCACTTTGCCACTTCCATATTAAATGGCCTCAGGCCCAAAGAAGTTCTGGATCATTTTTGAATATAATTTTCTCCTTGCATGGTACAGCTTTAACCCTCCTGTTATGTTGCGGGTCAAATTGACCCTTTTTAAAGTCTATTTATAGGCAATATATGCCTTCCAAACCAGCTAAATGCAGCACAGAAGAGGTGTAGTGTTAATTTATCAACATCAGTTCATAAAAAAAAAATTCTAAATGTAAAATAAAATAAATAAAAATCTATGTCATGTAAAACTACTGTATTTATATTTAGGACTTTCCAATGTACATTAAAAAAAGTTTTAACATTAATTTTAATGAAAAACGAGTGAGTTATCCTCTTTGAACCATGATCTGTGAGAATTAAAAAACACCAATGGACCAAATCTTGGTATAAATGGTTAGTAATGGAGTTAAAAATTAGACACTTTTGGATAATTGAATATGCCCCGGGTCAAATTGACCCAGGACCAATATTGCTGTTCCAGAGAAGTTAACAGCTTAACGAGGGTTAAGCTGCATTTGTGGATGCAATGACGAACTGTGGTCACAGACAGTGGTTTAGGGAAGTTATTTTAAGCCCATGCAGTGAGTTCCACTACAGAGTCATGTCTGTTTTGAAGGGCCCAAAGATTACAGCCAGGTTTTCGGCCTTGTCCCTTTTGTCCATAAATGTCACCAGATTCTCTGAATTCTCCAAGGAACATTATTCTGAAATTGTTGCTCACACAGTCCCTCACAAAGCAATGAACCTCTTACCATCTTTACGTTTTTTGGGCTTTGGCTGAAAAAAATGTCTGTTTTGGTTGAACTACTCTGAACGACTGCAGCGTTCATCTCTGAAAAATGTACGACAGCTTGGTATTGGATTGCAAGCTAACAACAGGTTGGCCTACCATTACTGCTGTGGTCGTCCACCAGTATGATCTCTGTGAGCAGCTGAGCTGGCGTCCTGTCTATGATGCTGCGGATTGCCCTTTTGATGATGGACAGAGCCTCGTTCAGGTAGATTAAGATAACGCTGATGCTGGGAAGATCCTTGGGATACTTTTTCTCAGCACACCTGTAAATTGGGGAGCACATGGCAGATTTATCTACTTTTACTGAACACACTCAATCCGCAGAAAGAAGTCCAGCAGATTTCAATGTTGGTAACATTATGACTCCACCTATTTGGATGAGCTGTGGTTTATCAGTTGGTCAGCTACAATCAGAAAGTTTAATTCACCTTTTGGGCCTGGTGTCGGGGATCACTCTGTTTAGAGGCAGTCGGTCACTGAGGAACACGTTGTAGCCGTAACTCTGGAACAGCTTCTCTGCCTCCATCTGCTCCTCCTCCGACAGGTCATTGCCCCACTTTGTGAACAGATATGAATTCGGGTACAGTTTCCTCACCACCTTCTTCTCCTCTTTCTTGACCTCTGTGTCCTTCTCTGCCACTTTTTCCTTCTTTTCTATTTTATCCATAAGAGTCACTGTGAACAAGAGAGAGTGGTTGATACTTTTTATTACTCTGCTTTTTCATAAAAGTGTATTACGGATGTAGGAACGAACAGAGGCTTTTCCCTGAAACATAAAAGTTTGCGTAGGCTTGATTTTTTAAAATGGTTCTGAAGATTATCTTGCCATATTTTCCTGTGGTGTGAAGTACGTTAAAAGGGATTTTACTTTCCCCAGATCTGCTCAGAAGACAAACAGGGCCGCACCAGTTTGAAATCATAAATACTAAACATGTTCAATGGTTATAGATTAATAGGGATAGAATGATAGCCAATTAGGAAGCAAGCTGACTGAAGAAGGAAAAAAAGCAAATACAGCCATGGCAAAAATAGTAAACTCTAAGTATAAAGTTAGATGTAGATAAATAAATCAATAAGTGTACACAACATGTCATGTAGAGCATGAATTTTTCTGTAAAAGTGTAAACCAACTTTTTTTTTAGCAGCATGTAGTTCATAACTTCCTCAGACACCTACCCTGCAGCAGTTTCAGGCATGAAAAACTATTGTAACCGGCTGATTTGCAGTTACACCCCAAGGCTAGGGGGAACCAATAGTTTGTGCCCCTGCATTGGGTTTCTGGAGATAAATTTACCTGCATGGGCTCCCCTTGCCCGCTGCAGTTCTTCTGATACCGGGTGCAGGTATGAGCCATGCTAACACACGGTCTGTCTGTTGTATTCGCTAAAGATCTATTTATAAAACTTTCATTAGAGCGGCGTTCACTGTTGCTGCTGCACTGCAAAAACTGAAATCTAAGTAAGATTGAATATCTCAGATAAGGGTGAAATTTGCTTATTTTTTTGCATGATAAGCAGTTTTTATGTTGTGAGTGTTTCACTTGTTTTAAGTGTTTTGGTCCTAAATGATCTCAGTAAGATATTACAGCTTGTTACTGAGATGTTATGATCTATATTGAGTAATACTTGCTTGAAACTAGAATATCAACTGTTACAAAGCTGTTTCATCAACACTCACAAGTATAAAACTGCTTTTTCAAGGTCATAATTTCTTATTTCAAGCATGAAATAAGAAATAAACACTTTGACACAATTGTATCTCTTCACACCATCAAAACAAATGACAGCCAAATGTAATCCACTGTTTTATTTTCAATGAAACAATAGAAAGTATTTAAACATTTAACCTTTCAAACCGTTTCAAACAGAAATAATTACATTCAGATAAGTTCTTCCAAATTACAAGACAGAAAATGATTCTACATAATGAGAAATATATTATTAACTTTTGTCTTTCCATCAAGGAAAGTAAATTAGTTTTTAGTATAACTTTGCTGGTTTCAAGAAATGTAATGCCTAGTGCATGTCATTATGTCAAGATTTCCCCTATTTCCCGCATGTCATTCCCCCACTCTCTCCCTCTCTCCCACTTTCCTGCACTATCCACTGTCCTCTACTCTACAAATAAAAGGTGTTTAAAAAAAGAAAAAGATAATGGCATTAGCATTTACTTAATTTAAGAATATTTTTCAACATATTGAGAAAAGAAGTCTCATATATTTTTATTTCTATTAAGGAAAATGCAAATGTTATTAGTAAAAATACACTAATTTTAAGGTATTTCTGGGTTCATTGAGGTTAGATATCTTTACTTGTTTTTTACTTGTTACTTGTACTGTTGGCAGATCATTTTGCTTAGTTTAAGTAATATACCCCAAACTTTTGTATATTTTTTCTTGTTTTTGAAGGCTGGCTTTTTGCAGTGTGGGAGTCTTTAGAAAAACTGCACTATGGACGACAAGCTCAGAGAGTGATGACGCTGTAAGGTCACGGTCAGCCCAGGTAACCATTTGTTTGTAACTTGTGTCATGTGTTGTATTTCAGTGGTTAATATGTTATATTTTTTATATTTTTCCTTTTCTTGATTTTGCCTTTCCTTTCTTTTAGCACGTTGGGCGAGCCTCGTTAGTTTTAAGTTTCGTTTTTTTTTCTGCCCAGTGAAGTTAATTATGTGAGTTTGCTCAGTGTGCCTCCAGAGTATTTTGATGATTGTTATTCATTCAGGGTTCCCTCTCAGACCTAACTTAGATACACTATGAAATAAAAGTAATCTATCAAGTCTACCATAGTCCCACTTGTTTGTGTAGATCATAATGAGTAAACAATGTTAATTTCAGTCTGTTTCAAAGCCAGCTAAAAACTCCTTACAGTAGCTTTAGATTTAACTTTAAGTTAGATTACTTAATATCACTTAATACTTTTTTGTTGTGTCTGAAAACATTATGTTTATATTCTTAAAACACAAACTCACGCAGCTTCCCAATGTCAGCTTCCATGTTCTCCATCTTCCTGAGTATCCCCTGACCCCTAATGGAGTCATTTTGGTGGTTTATCTGGATTCTCTCTGAGTGGGTATTGATCTCTCTCTTCATGGACCTGACGTATAACAGAGCGAAAATCCCGGCCAAGGTGAGAAATGATCCTTTCATCCAGCCAGCTCTCATCCTGCTGCTTCTATGCATGTCATCACTTCACATTGAGGGAAAGGAGGAAGACATATCCAATCTACCTTTAATTCCAGGTGCTCTCTTTCCTCTTCTCTCTTTCTCCACTCTCCACACCCCTTCTGCAAATGTAGTACACACCCTGATGCTTTATATGTGTCGTCCTATATTCTGTTTGAGGATTACTTTTCAGTTAGTCATAAATGTCTCTGAGATTAAAGGCAAGGCAAGGCAGCTTTATTTGTATAGCGCAATTTAAACACGAGGACAAGCATAAAAGAGCACAATCAAAATGAGAAATATAATAAAACATAGAAAAGAAAAGGATAACTAAGAATATATTAAAAGCACATTTAAAAATTGCATTTAAAGTGAGTTAAAATAAGCTAAAATTGGAAGGCAGTTGCAAATAAAAAAGTATTAATCTTGCATTTAAAAGAGGTGAAAGATGTTTATCTTTAGGTGGAAGAAGAGAAAACCAAAATTACTCTTCAGAAAACACACACACATGCATATCTATCTATAGATAGATAGATAGATATGCTCTATTATAAAGGGAATAAATTCAGGGAATTCCTGACTAATGTACTTCATATTTCAGTAAGGAAAATGTTTGGATTTAGTTCTATAACAGATGTAAAAAAAAAAAAAGCTTGAATATGGTCTTTAGTAAGTTAATAAACTTACAGGGTGACATTGTGCTACATGGCTTCCTTTATAGGGTTTGTTTTTTGGAGCTCATCTACTGCAACTAATGAAAACAGGAACCAAGATCCATAAACTACCCAAGGCCACATTAACTACCTGTCTGTGTTTGCTAGAGGCGACAAAAATGGACAGCGGTAACATGTATGTAAAGCGATTGTATTGTAACTGATAGGTCTCTTGATTAACGCTGTGTTTTACAAGCAGCCTGTCAGTTAAGGTCGGGAGTTAATGCAAATTTTACAGAGGCTTTAGTCCCAGCATGGTAGATGCAGGTTTGACTCTGGGTATTGACCCTTTGCTGTATGACATCCCCAACTCTCTACTCCCCAAATTTCCCCTTTCCCTTTTCAGCTGTCCTATCAATAGAAGGCAAGAGTGCCCAAAAATAACTTAAAATGATAAAGGCTTGTGCACACACAAATGTACTGTACTAATGCACTAGTCGGTACAGAGGCACTTTCTTATATGATAAATGGCCTGTTTTTATAGTCTCTGTTTTTACAAGATCTGAGGAGAACAGCATATCACGTCTGAAGGGATGAATAAAATGAGTCTAGAATCTTATCGTAGTGAAGCAAAATCTTCAATTTTTCCAGCCAAAATGTAGACAGTGGGGAGAGGAGCAAGAGTCAACTAATGAAACTTACATTTTTTTTATACTTAGTGAGTTCAATTTAATTAAATAACAGCTTCTACAAATCTTCAATATTACGATAATTTGTTTGTTTTAGTGATTCAGAGTGATCTTTTAAATTGCAATAATTAAAAAAATCCATGGGCTATTAATTAGCTGTTATAATTTATTTTACAAATCCTATTTATACATTATTAACAGTCTTGAATGTTACAAGTTTATTTAAAAAATAAGAAAAATTATAGTGTTTAGACGTGAACTGAAATGAGAACAATCTGCTGTAGCCGACTGCAAAGGACTTGAAAGTGACTTTAAAATCCCAAAAGTCAACCAAGTAAACCCTATGATGTTGACTCGAAATGAGCATTTATCATTTGTAGCCTAAACGAAATGAGCTTTTATCATTTGTAGCCTAAACGAAATGAGCTTTTATCATTTGTAGCCTAAACGAAATGAGCTTTTATCATTTGTAGTCTAAACGAAATGAGCTTTTATCATTTGTAGCCTAAACGAAATGAGCATTTATCATTTGTAGCCTAAACGAAATGAGCTTTTATCATTTGTAGCCTTAACGAAATGAGCTTTTATCATTTGTAGCCTTAACAAAATGAGCTTTTATCATTTGTAGCCTAAACGAAATGAGCTTTTATCATTTGTAGCCTAAACGAAATGAGCTTTTATCATTTGTAGCCTAAACAAAATGAGCTTTTATCATTTGTAGCCTAAACGAAATGCGCATTTATCATTTGTAGCCTAAACAAAATGTGCTTTTATCATTTGTAGCCTAAACGAAATGAGCTTTTATCATTTGTAGCCTAAACGAAATGAGCATTTATCATTTGTAGCCTAAACGAAATGAGCTTTTATCATTTGTAGCCTTAACGAAATGAGCTTTCATCATTTGTAGCCTTAACGAAATGAGCATTTATCATTTGTAGCCTAAAGGAAATGAGCTTTTATCATTTGTAGCCTAAACGAAATGAGCTTTTATCATTTGTAGCCTTAACAAAATGAGCTTTTATCATTTGTAGCCTAAACGAAATGAGCTTTTATCATTTGTAGCCTAAACGAAATGAGCATTTATCATTTGTAGCCTAAACGAAATGAGCTTTTATCATTTGTAGCCTAAACGAAATGCGCATTTATCATTTGTAGCCTAAACGAAATGAGCTTTTATCATTTGTAGCCTAAACGAAATGCGCATTTATCATTTGTAGCCTAAACGAAATGAGCTTTTATCATTTGTAGCCTAAACGAAATGAGCTTTTATCATTTGTAGCCTCAACAAAATGAGCTTTTATCATTTGTAGCCTAAACAAAATGAGCTTTTATCATTTGTAGCCTAAACGAAATGAGCTTTTATCATTTGTAGCCGAAACGAAATGCGCATTTATCATTTGTAGCCTAAACAAAATGAGCTTTTATCATTTGTAGCCTTAACAAAATGAGCTTTTATCATTTGTAGCCTTAACAAAATGAGCTTTT
Organism: Notolabrus celidotus; assembly: GCF_009762535.1. Lineage (NCBI taxonomy): Eukaryota > Metazoa > Chordata > Actinopteri > Labriformes > Labridae > Notolabrus > Notolabrus celidotus. The sequence continues at coordinate 13,525,967 of NC_048292.1, forward strand.
ATCATTTGTAGCCTTAACGAAATGAGCATTTATCATTTGTAGATCATTTGTAGCCTAAACGAAATGAGCATTTATCATTTGTAGCCTAAACGAAATGAGCTTTTATCATTTGTAGCCTAAACGAAATGAGCATTTATCATTTGTAGCCTAAACGAAATGAGCATTTATCATTTGTAGCCTAAACGAAATGAGCTTTTATCATTTGTAGCCTAAAAGAAATGTGCATTTATCATTTGTAGCCTAAACAAAATGTGCTTTTATCATTTGTAGCCTAAACAAAATGAGCTTTTATCATTTGTAGATCATTTGTAGCCTAAACAAAATGTGCTTTTATCATTTGTAGCCTAAACGAAATGAGCATTTATCATTTGTAGCCTAAACGAAATGAGCATTTATCATTTGTAGCCTAAACGAAATGAGCATTTATCATTTGTAGCCTAAACAAAATTAGCTTTTATCATTTGTAGCCTTAACGAAATGAGCATTTATCATTTGTAGATCATTTGTAGCCTAAACAAAATGTGCTTTTATCATTTGTAGCCTAAACGAAATGAGCATTTATCATTTGTAGCCTAAACAAAATGTGCTTTTATCATTTGTAGCCTAAACGAAATGAGCTTTTATCATTTGTAGCCTAAACAAAATGTGCATTTATAATTTGTAGCCTAAACAAAATGTGCTTTTATCATTTGTAGCCTAAACAAAATGAGCTTTTATCATTTGTAGCCTAAACAAAATGTGCTTTTATCATTTGTAGCCTAAACAAAATGAGCTTTTATCATTTGTAGATCATTTGTAGCCTAAACGAAATGAGCTTTTATCATTTGTAGCCTTAACGAAATGAGCATTTATCATTTGTAGATCATTTGTAGCCTAAACAAAATGTGCTTTTATCATTTGTAGCCTAAACGAAATGAGCATTTATCATTTGTAGCCTAAACGAAATGAGCATTTATCATTTGTAGCCTAAACGAAATGAGCATTTATCATTTGTAGCCTAAACGAAATGAGCTTTTATCATTTGTAGCCTAAACTAAATGCGCATTTATCATTTGTAGCCTAAACAAAATGAGCTTTTATCATTTGTATTCTTAACGAAATGAGCATTTATCATTTGTAGCCTAAACAAAATATGCTTTTATGATTTGTAGCCTAAACGAAATGAGCTTTTATCATTTGTAGCCTAAACGAAATGAGCATTTATCATTTGTAGCCTAAACGAAATGAGCATTTATCATTTGTAGCCTAAACGAAATGAGCATTTATCATTTGTAGCCTAAACAAAATTAGCTTTTATCATTTGTAGCCTTAACGAAATGAGCATTTATCATTTGTAGATCATTTGTAGCCTAAACAAAATGTGCTTTTATCATTTGTAGCCTAAACGAAATGAGCAATTATCATTTGTAGCCTAAACAAAATGTGCTTTTATCATTTGTAGCCTAAACGAAATGAGCTTTTATCATTTGTAGCCTAAACAAAATGTGCATTTATAATTTGTAGCCTAAACAAAATGTGCTTTTATCATTTGTAGCCTAAACAAAATGAGCTTTTATCATTTGTAGCCTAAACAAAATGTGCTTTTATCATTTGTAGCCTAAACAAAATGAGCTTTTATCATTTGTAGATCATTTGTAGCCTAAACGAAATGAGCTTTTATCATTTGTAGCCTTAACGAAATGAGCATTTATCATTTGTAGATCATTTGTAGCCTAAACAAAATGTGCTTTTATCATTTGTAGCCTAAACGAAATGAGCATTTATCATTTGTAGCCTAAACGAAATGAGCATTTATCATTTGTAGCCTAAACGAAATGAGCATTTATCATTTGTAGCCTAAACGAAATGAGCTTTTATCATTTGTAGCCTAAACTAAATGCGCATTTATCATTTGTAGCCTAAACAAAATGAGCTTTTATCATTTGTATTCTTAACGAAATGAGCATTTATCATTTGTAGCCTAAACAAAATATGCTTTTATGATTTGTAGCCTAAACGAAATGAGCTTTTATCATTTGTAGCCTAAACGAAATGAGCATTTATCATTTGTAGCCTAAACAAAATGTGCATTTATCATTTGTAGCCTAAACAAAATGTGCTTTTATCATTTGTAGCCTTAACGAAATGAGCATTTATCATTTGTAGATCATTTGTAGCCTAAACGAAATGTGCATTTATCATTTGTAGCCCAAACGGAATGTGCTTTTGATTGCTTGTAGCATATACGGGATAATACAGAGACGTCTGTATTGTAATCTGTTGTGCACGAGCATCACATTTGGAACGGGCAGTAAAAAGTCTGTCAAGGTGAAACCTCCGGAGGGACCTATTGTGGATGTCATGAGAAGGAAATATGGGGATAAAAGTCTAAAATATTTAAATGCCTGGACAGCTGAGTTTGGATTCCCAATAGGGGGATCCCTCAGTTTAAGAAACATATCAATTTTAGAAGAAGAACTGAAGGGAAAAGAACTAGAAATGAGAAGAAAAAAGAAAACTTCTGTTAAGAAGTTTAAAATTATGGAAGGTCAAAAAGAATGTTTACAGATGTGGAAAGTAGAAGCAGAGACACAAAATAGGAAAACAATCCAGGAACAACTACCCTTTTCATGTGAAAAAATTGAAATCAATGAAAACCAATATTCACGCAAGCAAATAACACCGAGCTTGCAGATCTCCTCTTCTTTATTTTCACAGTTGGCGGCTTTGAAGCTGGATCCAGACCTCGAAGGCAACCCATCTTTTCATCCCTCAGTTCCATCATCATACAACTCTACAACACCCAACGAGAGAAGAAAAACAGACTCCACCATGCCAAAGCAAAAAAGCAAACAAAAAAAAAACCCATCAACTTCTGAAGCAGCAGATTCCTGAAGTCTACACCATTCGCCTGATGGAGGTATTCAACACCTACAGTGGCCTTCAACTACCTGATGAGTTAAGCAATACTCAAGAGACACGCCATGTCCATGACCAAATACTCTTGAAGAAAAAGGAAAAACAAGATACAACAAAGAAAGAGCTTCACATGGCAGCAATAACCATGTACAACACAGTCCGAGAACAGAGACAATCAGGTCATGAACATAGAGGGAAAGGACATGGCCGACACAGGAAATTGAATGTATGTTTCCTCTGTGGCCAACGTGGACACTGGAGACGTGATTGTCACAGAAATACACCATCAACCCCAGTGGACAAGTTGGATTGAAAATGGGTGAGGGTTGTTGGAGAGGGATGGACTCCAGCTGACAAGCCAAACCAACTTGTGAGGTCGGAAGAAGGTACTGCACCACACTCACACACACATACTGAGAAGAGTAATACAGTCTGTTGAGGGGTTAGACCAGGGGTGTCCAAACTTTTTTCAAAGAGGGCCACATATGATGTCAGAATACCTCAGGGCCAGTGGCTCCTACTGAGACTTAGGAATCCCAAAAGTTAGATATGAAATATTCATTTAATAACAATCATTTTAAATTTTGTCTCAATAAATCAGTAACTAGGTAGTCCTCAGTTCTCCACAAGCCATGTACACATGAGCAAACGTTATCTTCTTCTGGAGGAAAATGTTTCTCATTAGGGTCCGGCAATGTGGGAAAAGTATTGTATCATTATTTTCCTATGGCAGGATCATGATCTAGATTCCATCACACTTCTTTTTTTATGTGGTTTTTAAGACCTTTCTGACAAGCAGGCAACATTTTATAACAAAATAATTGTTTTCCTGAGTTCTGAACATTTTTGATGCACCAAATTTTGCCTTTTCTGCACAATTTCAGAATTTGATCTTGTCTTGTGTCCTCTTTTGTGTCTTCTGAAGTTTTAGTGTTCATCAAGAACATTTTCACATCATGATAAAAACATTAATTTGAAAACTTGTCAACTTTAAGAGTCCTCATGTTTCTTCTTTATTGAAGCCTTGCAGAATTCCCAGAGCTTTGGCTTTAGACAGGTAGTCCACATGAAGCTTTTTGAGACGTTTCTGGATTGACTTTAGTTTTGTTTGTAGAAAGAAACTGTGATTAATTTCTTTGCTATAAATAACACAATTTAAGATGGAAGCTTGGGGCCATAAATAAATGGACCTGGGGCCGCAATTGGCCCCCGGGCCGTACTTTGGACACCCCTGGGTTAGACAATAGACATACAACTGCTCTAACATATGTTCAGTACACACGTTGATCATTTCATTCTTAGTTGTCTCAGGAGCCTCACATTCTGTGACAACAACTTAAGAAATCACTAAAAAGAAAACTAAAATGTATTGGGGATTATTTTAATTATACTCTGTTGGTTCATCAGGTTAAACAATTAGAGAAAACTTTACTGTCCCACTCAAATGTGGGGATGAGTCAAATACTAGCTTCAAACATGCATTCTTGCTGTCTGTCCCATTAACCTGATGGGCAGAGATTTGATGTGCAAATTAGGCCTTTGTTTGGTATCAACCCCAGAAGGTGTCAAAGTTCACAGACTATCTGACCTGGAGAAAAAAATTTTCATACTCCTTTGTCTACCACACCCCAAACCTGATGTGTGCATATCAATGGATATTGTTATCATCAGATACCTCTTTTGAGCTTGTTGCAGGAGCTAGGAAAGCAGTTTCAACAGCTGCAACAGATTTCATGACACCAGAGGAACTGCATTGTACCTCTCACGTGTCACCAGAACCTGATGAGCCATATGAAAAAGGTTGGTTGAGGGAGACTTTTGACAAACTCACATTACCACACATTTATTGGACACAACACAAATGTGCTGCATCAGTCTCTCTCACACCAGCTCAATGCAACATATACACCACAAATATTTCAGTCCCACACATCACACTTACACAACACCATCAGAGAACTGGGAAGATGTGAGCCCATTTTTGAAAACATGTCGGCGTGCAGTTGATTGGTAAGAAACCTCTGATGGATCTATTTTTTTATTTTTTTATTTTTTTTATTTCTGAATTTCCCAGACACTGCAGTGCTGTTCCAAAAGTTTAAAATCTGTTGTGAACACTCCAAGAAAAATCCTGCTGGTACCTAAAAGCACTTCTAAATCTTTTTCCTTTTTGTTGAAACACAGACAATTCTTAAAATTTGAAATCTTCTTCTCCATCAGGACAAGGTCACAGCTCTTCTAGATGCCATTTTGCTCCCAAACTCAATTGCTGTTTGTAAATGCTTGGCTAATACTAACAACTCAGATTCTGTCTCTCTAGGAAACGCAAAAGCTTATACTGCTGCAAAAGACCTACTCTCCAACCCATTATCCTTGATTCTTTGTTTCACTCCAATCTCTATTCCCAGCTCCCTTACAGCACTACAGTCCTTTGCAACATCCAAAGAAAAGACGTTGTGGAGACGCTGCGGTTTTATTTTATTTTATGTTATTTTGTTTTATTTTTATTTTGTACTTATTTTCTACTTATTGAAACTTCTTTCTTGATTGTACTTATGTCTGGGTTGCTGTAACAACTGAATTTCCCCCCCGGGGGATCAATAAAGTAATATCTTATCTTATCTTAGGTTCCAAAGTACACGTTTTTTATACCTGAGTTATCTTAGTTTATTTTGATTGTATTTTATATTATTAGAATGATTGTTATTTTAAACCTGTCGGTCTTCACTGGTTGTCACTGTGGATGTTATGTATATATATGTATGTTTCTACTTGTCTGTCTCACTGTACAACAGGTTTGCGAGAGGGAGAGGGGGAGGGAGGGATGTTCCTGTTCATGTATGTTTAAGAAAAACAAAAAACACTGTACGAAACTGCACTGTTATTTCTACCTGCTTTTTGAAAAATAAAATTTATGAATTTGAAACCTTTCAATGTGAATGCAAATATACTTATTAACAACTTGTAAAATTCACGATGATCGCTTTATTGGAAGCTCATAGTAATTTTTCACATTAGTGAAAACGTTAAGAAATACAAAAATACAAAATTAAAAAGGCTTTAAATTTTATTTTGTATGTACATAATATACAGTCTGGACTCTCAACAGAAAAAAAAGTGAAAAGTTACAAAATTGTAGAATAAAAAAAAGGGGGGAAAAAATCCTAGTATTGTGATGTGAATTTAGAAGAGAGTCTACCAACACCATAGCTGTGCTGGAAAGCCTGTGTAAATGACTCCACTAACTTAAACCACACAAGTCAACACAGCTAACCATGTGACTGTTGACTTTTTCATTCTGTGTTGACAAATGAAATCTAAAGGTAAACACATTAATTAGTAAGTAGAGAGCTTTGAATAAAACTACATCATGTTTTAATGGGTCATGTCGTGATGGAAAATCACCCTTTTTTTAGAAAACGTGTGATAAAAAGGACAAAACGACCTGGTTTAAAAACAGGTGCACACACAGGCAGGTGGATCCTTCAATCAGTGACTCGTAACACTTGGATGCAGAGGTTTGACGCGAACCATGCGAGACAGTCCCAGACGCAGACCCTGAGCTGGAGATCTCCCCGATGGACTCTGGGATGAGCTGGAACTTTTACCCACTTGACCTACGGGGGGGGGGGGGGGGGGGGGGGGGTGAAGCAACGAACATTTAAGTCAGGGAAACAAACGGGTAATGTCTCTATAGCTGTGTTCACACAGGTACAACATTCTATTTCAGGGTGGGCTGCAAGTGTGAATGATTATTTTATCCTGACTTTCTGCCTGTCTCAAAGTGTAGTTTCCACAAGAAGTTGAGGTAGCTGATGTGAGAATGTTCAGGAAAATTTAACACGAACAAGAAGGAGTGGATGATTAATTTTTTCACGTGATTGGTGTGTGACCTTCACGCACACAATTAAGCTGCTTCATACTTCTTTATGCTCACCAGACTATTCCTGTCTGATCATGCATTGACAGTGTGAATAAACTCAATAGCCAAAAGCCTGTCTTGCTTCCTGAGACCCCCAGCATTTGAGGAGAACACCCACACTGTGGTGGATGTGGATAAGCAACTCCAGCAGACCTCAGATGCAGGCTGTTCTGAATTTCCTGCAAGTCTTCAGGAGTTCTCGAATTAGAAAAGGGTTTAAAAGTGTTATTATTACTGCACCTGGTGGGTTCCACTTGGGTACTCTACCCCCTGCTGGGCTCACAGACACTGCAGGCTTTGATTTGGGAACAACCATTGCTGAGGCAGGTCGCTTTGGTGCAAGTTTAGCCACTGGAGGACTTCTCACCGGAGTGGAAGCTGCTGTGAAACAAAGAAGTTCATGTACCAGCAAACACATGATGTTAAAATCACGTCTCCAAGCTGCATCTGCTTTGGTGAACTTAACATACCTGCTGCTTGTGGTTTGGGCTTTGATGGTTTGGATGGTTGTTTTTCTTTTTTAGTTGCAGGAGGAGGCGGTTTCGTCTTCTCTTTGGTCCCTTTCTGCTTTTTAGCTTTGCTGGACTTCTTGACAGTGAACTCCTCATCCTCACTCTCAGACGGCGCACTGAAATCATCATCACTTTGCGACTCTAAAAATAGCAAACATAGGAAAACATTTAATAAAAGTTGATTACAGAATTCTAAATTAATTAATTAATAAATACATACATGAATAAAATAATATAATAATAATATTAGAAGTGAAAAAACATTAAATAAATTCAAGAAATAAATTAAACATATTTTTAAGGATCAAACACAACAAACAGCAATCAAACAAAGATCATAAAGACAGTAAAATCCTATAAAAAAACATTGCTGCACATGCAGCCAGCCACTTGGGTATTCATATGTACATACACACGGTATCACTATTCATACGCTCTGCAAAATAGATAGAGACAGTTGTGATTAGGGTGGCAAAATTCTGGGAAGTATCAAAGTTGGAAACTTTCCATGGGAATTAACAGGATTTTTTGGGGAATAAACCATGAGTTAACTAAATTGAAGTTTGGCTCTTAATAGGGAACTTAAATATAGTTTGGGAAAATATATTTAAGCATTATCCTGACTAAAACAACCAGATTTCATGCAAGTACAGTTGAATATCTATGCTATTCCTCAATCACATGCACATAGCACACTGCTTACTGCAGGGCTATTGAGACCACGCCCCCTTCATTCACTTTTTATTTGCATGTTGAATGGGACTATTTTGGAGGGAGAGTGGCTCTTTTCATTAAACATTTTGAGAGGGAATTTGTTGGGATTGCTATTTAGTTAATTTTTGAATAGGTTGGGTCGGAGGGATGAGTAACATTTAACCCAACATTCATATTTTTGTTTTTCAATGAAAAAATTGATTGTTCAATAAAATATTAAACACTTGATAAAGTTCTACTTACAAATAAATCTGTTTTAACTGTATTATTTTGGATGGATGTCTGCATATAACAAAACAAATAGTTATGCTTGGATATGATACCTTTCCAATAAATTACCCTCAATTCTCAGTTAATTCCAAGCAGCAAACTCTGGTCTCAAACGATGAAGCCAATGCGGAAGTGATATAAACTGCAATACATCGAAAATCCGCTTGAGGTTGGCTGCAGAAACACCGGAAACCACATTGATATGAATGGGAAAAAGACGACCTTTGCAGCATTAATAAACATTTTTACAGCCTGGTTAAAAAACGTCTTGGCCCTACAACGCTAATCTCTCTATCGACACACACTGTACGGGGGGTGAATTTTTTTCTAACGTGACGGTTAAGAAGATATTAAGATTACGAGTTTTGCCCAAATAAGGACATGACTGACGTGACTCCCAGTCGTGAACACACAGCCATTGGCTAAGAGACTCACACTACGTCACACTCTGCCAAGTTGAGTTCCGCATTACCAATATGGCTGCTGCCGTCGATTTGCTTCAAAACAGCTCTCAGGAACAGATGGGTGACGTCACTGATACTTCGCCATATTTTATACAGTCTATGGTTAATTCCCATAATTTCCAATTTAGAATATTTCCAAAATTCCCCAGCTTCACTTCCCATGGAAATTTAACGGACTGCAACCCTAGTTGTGATAGACTGTAGGTCAGCAGGCAGTTTGTTTCAGAAAAAAGGATTACAAAACCTAAGGGTCCGGTTAGGGCTATAGCCTACTGAGGAGCTAGACCATTGAGCACTTTATGGAGTTACACTAAAACATTTTAAGAGATTCTGTATCGAAAGGGGAACATCGAAGTGTTTTGAGAAGCAGTGTGATATGGTAACTCTTTCTTTGGATGCCATGGTGTTAATATGACTTTATTGACAAAGAAAGAAAAAACAGACCCAGGATCGGCTGAATAAAAGGGTGGCTACCTGGTGACAACGTGGGCTCATATTCGTCCTCTTCATCAGATGCCTTTTTCCTCAGCTCCTCTGTGGTAGCCTTTCTCTGCCTGGAAGGAGGAAGTGTTTGTTTCTCTGACGTGATTTCCTCCAGACCTGAAGGACAAGGATTTTATATTGCATTTGTATCCTCATCTCACAAGATTAAAATGTGTTTCTGAAAAACACAACAAAATAATGTGCACAAGAAAAAGATGAAGGAGTTCACCTAAAGCTGTTAAATCCACACTGCAGTTGGAGAAGTGTAAGAAAGTTGGATCCGTGTTTTCATCTACAGGAACTTGAGCCATGACACCTCCTTAACAGATTTAACAGGATTTAAGTACACAGCTTTTGAATGATGGAAACAAACAAACAAACAAACAAGTCAACAAATACCTGTAGCTGGGGGAGACTGGTTCGTCTGTTCATCTGAGTTGTTGAGCAAGGACAGAGCTATTGCTGCCTCTAGATCTCTATCTTGCACACGCTCATCCAAAGGTCTTCTGGGAGAAAAAAAAACAGATCAGTGTTGATGAGATAATCCCACACCTACAAGAAAAACCAGATTGTTTGTTTTGAGGTTTCAAGTCTGATCATTTATCTAAGATCAGTAACGGATAAACAACCCATAGCACAAATGAAAACACTGTTTTGTTGGAAATCTTCCAATCATGTCATCAGCCTGACTTTACAATACTCTATCATAACTGGCTATGACTGATGTTTATCTATCAGGGCGAGTTGACAAGGGCTTTGATCTCAAACCTCAACCACACCCAGCGACTTTACAATATCCTAACATGTCAGCTGTTTGCTTTTCCTTAGTGATTTAATGAGATCTTCATATGCCCATCCTCTGATCCTCTGTGTCAAACCATCTTCACCATTACCTGATCTTCTGGCTAGTTGACGTTTGGGAGTTGGACCCTTGACTGGAGGACCTGCTCAGTGATCTCTTGTGCTCCTGCTTTGCATCCTCTCTTGCCTTCTTGCTGGGTGGAGCCTTTGCACAGGCAAAATCCTCATCTGATGGAGATCGTTGAAACACAATAAAGAAGTGCTGGTGGTTAGTGATGATCAAGAATATCAATCACGATGACATCAAATGAGATGTAAATACTGGCCTTTTATAAAGATGCTGCAGACTAGTCATGAGCTCACACTGGGCCTGGTATTTTGTGTGTAATTTAAGCGCCCTCTACTGGGCAGATGCGAGTGGTGCACCCCCTTTTGTGTTGATTTGTACAAGTCAACATTAAACATCAAAAACTGATACATATTACAGCCCCTTTGAGCCAGAGAACACATGAACAACAACTCCAAAGTAACTTATAGCACAAGATAGTTATTTTGTTCACATAGGATACACAATTGTGTGCACAAGATAGAAATGATCACATATGCAGGTCTTCAGGAGCTCTGTAACAGACTGTCAGAGTCAATGTCCCACTTCTGTCTTCAATAATTGTATCTGTTAACTTTATTTGATGCATTATATTTTAAGTGGCCTGTATATTCTTGAAGAACAGCTAAAGTACAACATGTATTGTAGCTGCTGGCTGCATGGTCTTGAGTTGATAGTTATTGGGGAGCTTTGTGTAGTCGCCACACTGAAAAAAGCCAGCCTTCAAAAACAAGAAAAAATATACAAAAATTGGGGGTATATTACTTAAACTAAGCAAAATTATCTGCCAACAGAACAAGAAAATTTGGCTTGTCAAGACTGCAAAAAAAGTAAAGATATCTAACCTCAATGAACCCAGAAATACCTTAAAATTAGTGTATTTTTACTAACAACAAGTGCATTTTTCTGGATAGAAAATAAAAAGTAGACTTCTTTCCTCAATATGTTGAAAAATATTCCTAAATTAAGTAAATGCTAGTGCCAATATCTTGACATAATGACATGCACTAGGCATTACATTTCTTGAAACCAGCAAAGTTACTCTAAAAACAAATTTACTTTTCTTGATGGAAAGAAAAAAGTTAAGAACATATATCTCTCATTATTGTAGGATCATTTTCTCCCTCGTAATTTGGAAGAACTTATCTGAATGTATATGAATTACTTCTGTTTGAAATGTTAAACGTTTAAATATTAAGTGACAAGTTTACAGTACTGCCAACTGTACTAATATATAGTAGTACATATTTTTTATTGTGGATTACATTTGGCTGTCATTTGTTTTAATTGTGTGAAGAGATGCAATTGTATCAAAGTTTCTTATTTCATGCTTGAAATAATAAATTATGTCTTTGAAAAAGCAGTTTTATACTTGTGAGTGTTGATGAAACGGCTGTGTAACAGTTGATATTCTAGTTTAAAGCAAGTACTACCCACATAGGTCATAACATCTCAGTAACAAGCTGTAATATCTTACTGAGATCATTTAGGACCAAAACACTCAAAACATAAAAACTGCTTAGTGAGAAAAACTATCTTATCAGGCAAAAAATAAGCAAATTTCACCATTATCTGAGATATACTCAATCTTACTTAGATTTCAGTTTTTGCAGTGCACATTTAACTGTTGCAACGGCAGGGTTAACAATTTAACTTTTGGAGTTCATAAGGATACAGAACTCGTTTAACTCTCCAAAAATGCTTCTATAAGCAGCTTTAACAGATAAAAAGGGTCATAACTTCTCACCTTCATCGAAGTCATTGGCTTCAAGGTAACTCACAGCCTTTGTTTTCCTGCGTGTCAACAGTTAACAGCATGTTAGCATTACAGCAAGCATAGAGAAACCACGAATAGGGTTTTAAAACGGATTACAAACCTCGCAGGTCGGTCCATAGCTTGTGAAATGAAGAGACGAGAACACCTCTTATCCTACCTCAACGGTAGGTACGCTAGCTGTAACGTTGACACCAACGGTACCTAAACTAGCTTACACTTTAGATACCTGCATCATATAGGTCCTGGAATAATGTATTTACTTTAGCCTACCTGATTGATAGACTGTATAAATAGACTTGATCGCATACCTATCAAAATAATGCAAGTATTGTGATAAGCTGCCCCTTTTTTGCACGGTGTGTTTTCATCCAGCCCGCCTGAACCAAGCGGAAGTGACGTCGTGTAGACTCATTTTACATGAAACTGAAGCTGATTCGTCAAAAAAGGTAAACTTAGAAATTATTTCAGGAGCTCCTTTCAAAAATATTAAAAATCCCCAACCATACAAATTTGATTTCTCCAAGACTTGGTCCTAGAGGGGGGATAATTATTTAAGGATAAATTATTTATTTATTTTTTGAGACAATTTGTCGAATCTGCTTTCGTAAAACACACTTTGGCGTTGCGGCAAAGTGAATGGGGTTAATGCTATTTAATAAATGTTAATGTTATTTTATACAGTCTATGGGTTAATGGGATACACCGATTTGATTGTTTTTTTTATATATACCATACACACTACCAGTCAAAAGTTTGGACACACCTTCTCATTCAATGTTTTTATTTATTTTAATTATTTTCAGCATTGTTTAGTTTAGTTCAGTTTAGTTTAGTTTATTTATTATTCATCGTGTCGTGCACCATAAAGGTGCCCAGCCCATGTGGACTTACAAGACACTACAAAAACAAAACAAAATAGCAGCAACAACATCAGAAGAAATGACCAGCAATGACCTAAAGTAATTAAAAAGCATAGAGGTACACTTCATGAAATAATCTGGTTCTGCCATAATATGGATTACAACAGTGGTCAAATAGAGCTATCCATTATGTACTAACCATAGACTGTATAAATAAGCTACTAACCCTACCTCTGAACAACAGGGGGCTACTTTACAGAATGTAAAATATAAAACATATTCTGGTTTGTTTAACTCTTTTATGTTCATTAAATAATTCCATATATGTTCTTTCATAGTTCTGATGTCTTTGGTATTAATCTACAGTGTTTCAAATAATTAAAATAAATACAAACCCTTGAATGAGAAGGTGTTTACAAACTTTTTACTTGTAGTGTACCTATGTAGACTCCTAAATGCAGTTTATTCTTTTCAATGTGGTAAAATAAATGTTGCTGTTTGGATGTTAATGGCAAAAAGGGACAGAAAACAAACAGTAAAGACAGCTTTAATTTATAAAATTGTTACCCAAACTCATCACTTAAAGGTGCAGTGTCTAGAAGTTAGTAGCATTTAGCAGAACAGATTTGGTGGAAATGGGATGTTATTTTTATAAGTATGTTCAAATTAGTGTATAATAACCTATATAAAACTATAGTTGTTTTTTTTCTTCTTAAAATAAGTTTGTATGTCTACATAAGGAGCGGGTCTCCTCATGGAGGCTGCCATCATGAACCGCAATCATGTTTCTACAGTAGCTCAGAACGTGTATTTGTTTTGGAAAGAAATGTTGTTTAGCTTTGTGCCGACTGCTCACAGAGTAAATGGATAAACCAACGACTTGTAATGTTTAATAATGTCTTTTGTCTGACGGCAACACGACACATTGTCTGATAACTAATTACCATTTTCGGGAGAGCTTCTGGTCCTTCACGGCCACTGTCGCTTTGGTGATGTGAAGGGTCAGGAACGGAGGGGTTCAGTCTAGAATCTGACCGCTAGATGTCCTTAAAATTCCCATTTCTACACACTGCACCTTTAACACCGTTGTATAACTGTGGGAGTCCTACCTGGACATGCATTCGGGAATTTTACCATCTCAATTTCTTGACATGTTTATCTAATTTTCTGGAAAAAAAAACAATCCATGGTATAAAAATTATAAATGTTTCATTTCAGTTATTAAGGCCACAACAATTTTTTTCTTGTTATCTCAGAAAAAAAAGCTGGTTTTCCCGGAAGGAACGATTAATTTATTTCCTTTATTAGCGTTAAAGGTATGTAGAGACCAAGCGGGCCGGATGCGACCCTGGAGGTGAAGCTTTCAGCAGTGTGTCTGCCCCCTGCTGCCAACATGATAGAAAATACTAAATGGTACATTTCAGTTTGAGATAACACATTTCTTTCTTTTTCTTTCTTTCTTTCTTTCTTTCTTTCTTTCTTTCTTTCTTTCTTTCTTTCTTTCTTTCTTTCTTTCTTTCTTTCTTTCTTTCTTTCATCAATGGAGCTGTTCTCCAATAAAATGCATTTACTTAAATCAAGTAAAAGGTTTGTCTTAAATCAAGATTATCTGTCTTCTACAAAAAAGATCTCAGCTTGAAAAATGTAAAATAAACCTTGTTTCTTCTAAATTACAACTCAAAACAAGATCATTTCAAGATTGTTTGACTCAACAATATATTTAAGATGCATTGTCTTAAAAAAGGTCCCTCTATCTTACTCAAATCTTACTTGTTATGTAAATGTATCTTAAATTAAGTGGGATAAGACATTTTGACTAAAAATGAGTCAATTTCACTTTCTAAGATTTTGAGTTTTTGCAGTGTAATTGTCGCGATACATGTGCAATTTGTAGGAACTTGAATGAATACAGAATCAATCATTGAATTGTACATACCAATTTACTCTGAAACTTCTGGCAAATATTTCAAACAAGCTGATGAATAATGTGACTACTTTGTTAAGATGTTTCCATTTATTTGTTTCAGGCCATGTGAGTGACATTTATGAGACTGAGTTCAGCACAGCAGTCCAGAAGGTGGCAGCAGGAGGCCGGTGCCGCAGTGACCACAGAGGTAAAAGCCTCCGACCTGCTGATTGACATGAACATGACATGTCCTCAGCAGCACAGTCGCCCACAGTCAGGGCGGAAACAATCACGACTCCCTCTGAAGTGCAGCAAAAAGTGAAATTGCTCAGTTTTTTTCTGCACTTCTAAGGCAGCAGCAGCCATCCAGGGCAGAGGGTTGTCATTTTCCAGCTTGTGAGTGGGTGGCAGTCGGCTGCGGTTTGTCACACAGTGGACCTGGAGGAGACGTTCAGGGGTGTGATGGTCCGTGTCTTTGGACCCAGACAAGGGAGGAAGACATGCAGCCGTGGGGCCAAAGAGCTCTGTGGTCACACATTCCTGAACTCCTCCAGCGCTGCCTACAGCCGTGACCAAAATATCAGATCCAGTCATGCAAACACTGCGGTCACAACATCACGCTTCCAACCACACGTATAGATGTTTATGTTGTGTTCCAGACGACAACTGCTGTGGCAGCACAGGTGACTTGTGAAACACCTTACAAGTCCTGGACTTAATCCCAGGATGACAATCCAGTTTATCTGGCTGTCCTCCATGGATACATCTCTTTTTAACTCAGCACAGGAAGTGATTTAGGTTATGTTTTTTGAGTGAAAATTGAAACGCCTCCACTCCTATGCTTCACTGTATGTTCCCAAACAAATGCACGTGACCACTGACAGACAACAGCATGCATTATATATATATATATATGTTTCACTTCACTAAAAGTAGAAATATCCTCCTAGATTATCACTCTGGTAGTGGTGCTGAATTTAGTCTGGGTTAAACATGTTTAGGAATATGATATTAAATGTTTAAAATAAGAATAATATTACCTGTACACTGTTCTTCAGATTACTCATCCTGGATGCCTACAATGAAAGTATAGAGAGAAACTGAAGTTGCTGTTTGGGTCTGTGTTGTCCTGCTTTTTGAATTTCTCCCTATAAAACACTTTTTGAGAAGCTTAATTTAGTATTTTGATTTCTGTTTACTTCCACCAACTATTGTTTTCATATCCAAATGGTTTATAAGTAAGATATATTACTTTTTGTGTCATGCACATTACAACATAAAAAAAACCAAGACACCACAGCGTATACATTGTCATTGAAGAATTTCCTCCTTTGTGCTCAAGCTTAAAATTTGGTTGAGCACAATTGTTCGTCTTCAGTCCAACCAAAATCATCAAACCTGATTGCTTCAAATACTACCAGAACGATACACTACAGAGGAAGTAATGGAGTCAGTTTAGAGTTGATTTATTTAAAGGAGCAGTATTTTATTTCTACTACAAGGGTCTCTCAGTCAACATAACAAAGTGATGTGATGAAGTTGCATGTTGTCATTGGTGTTATTTTCATTGTATTCCAACTAACATGGCTTTTTGACAGCTTTCTGACATGAATCAGGGGGAAACTTTATTCAAGTACAAGACAACACTTAAACGTTAAATCCTCATTTTATCCACTCATGTTGTGTCGATTGATGGAGGCAAATAGCCCCAAATATGTTGCACTAACAAAATAAGTCTTAGATGTATTATGTTCAACAAAACGAAACAAACTGTTACATTTTATATAAGTACCATATTTCTGGCTCTGAACAATATAGGGAACACTTTGGATGATATTGATATAAAACCAAGCAACAACCTCAAGTCTAAAAATATGAGTCCAATGCGGAAGTGCTAAAAGCTGCAGTTCTTTGAGGATCCGCTTGAGGCTGGCTCCGGAAGTACCGGAAATCACATACACACCAATTCAAAAAAGCCGATCTTTACAGCAGAAATAAACATGTTTACAGTCTGGTACAAAAAACGAGTTTAGACTGGTTAGCTCATTTCTTGATTGGAACACACTGTATGGAGGTGAATTTTTTTCTAACACGGCAATTTCGAAGATATTGAGATTACAAGTCTTCCAATGAGTGACACAGCTGACTTGATTGACAGGCGGGAACACTGTAGCTGTTGGCTAGGAGGCTCAAAGCCCGCCTCTTTACGTCACAATCGCTCGACAACAGCAATATGGCCGTTGCCGCCGGTTGGCCTCAAAACGGCGCTTCAGAAACAGATAGGTGACGTCACGGATACTACGTCCATATTTTATACAGTCTATGGATATTACTGGCAAATAATAAAGCCTTAATTGCTTGTATTGCATAAGTAAAGACATCTCCCGATGCAGCAAAATGTATTCGTTAAGTTTCTTGAAATGAGAATAATGTATTTTTTCCTTCTTTGTAATGTCTTGAAATAAACCTGGTTTTGTGAGGTGAATGAGGCTAGTGTTAAAGGAATAGTGTGGGGCTTTTTTGTAAGTGGGGTTGAATGAGGTATTTGTCAACAGTATGTGTATTAGCTATAGGGGATGATGGTCAGCATGGACAGGCAGGGAAACACAAATGTGTCCCGTCCAAGGATGACGTAAAAACAAATAAGCTTTCTGACTGTTGAGTAAAGCGCTTCAAAATTTCTGAATAGAGCACACACTTATACAGAGAATAGGGCTTTGGTTAGAGTTTGTTGAAATTGGCTAAGTCATGCAGTAGAGTTGACTTTGTGTGCTAGTTTCTCTACAAAGGGGCCAAGCCAACTATGATTTATTTATTTATTTTTATTTTCATTTATTTATTATCTATTTCAAATTTAAGTTACTTTTATTCTACTTTATCTAATTATTTATTTACTTATTTATTTATTTTAATTATAGCATATTATGTTCTTTTAATGGTTTAATATTTTACTGTTTTATTATCTTAGTAATTTATTTTATTTTGGTGATTTTAATTTCCTGTGTTGCATTTTAACATCTTATTTTACCTCAAGTGTTTCCTCATTAAGATATCATGAGAGCGTTTCCTCAGTTCCTTCAGCAACTTATTTTTTAATTAATTTTTAAATTTTTATTGTTTTATTACTATTGTTATATATATTGTGTTTTTAACCTTAGGATTGTGGGGTGGTTGGGGCTGGGGGTGGGATCTTTTTCTTAATTTATTCTATTTTAAGTTGTTTTTATGTACTGCACTTAGTGTTACAATGCCATCGTATGAAAAGCACTTTATAAATAAAGTCTGATTGATTGATTGATGATCCCTGTGGCTAATCCAATTACTCTTTACACAATTAATATTGAAAAGTATCTCATTCAACCCCTCCACAAAAAACAGACCATCCCTTTAAGTTTATCTGAGATTTTTTGACTCAACAACTCAAATACACTTGCTTTTTAGTTTTTACATTTTTTTAATAAGGTCTAGTCTTTGTTTTACATTTTACTTCAGAAAGGTTGAATATTTAACATTTCATTTGTCACTTTTTAAGTGAAACATCAGCTTTTATACATCTGTTGTATACAAAGATATTGAACCAACACATAACTGTCTATCTGTAGCACATGCAAGCAAGTATTTTAGAGTTAGACATCCTGCTGGATTCACCAGCCTAGTCGGCAGTCGTGAGGTCATCATCGGTCTTATTTGAGCTTGTTAGTTGGAAGTGGTCAGGAGGCAGCTTTCCCCCTCAACCACTGATGTGAATGCCATCATTATGCACTGTACTGCCTCTCAGAGTGGTAGTTTGTGTGGGGCGCTCTTAGTCCAGCGCCGTTGACCTTGTATGGTTGTTCCGCAGGCGGACGCTGCAGTGTTGTTATTTACATTCCTCACAGAGCAAAGAAAAAATAGACTGGTCCTTTTATTTTGACATATTTTAGGTAAGATGCCTACAATATTTATATGACTGCTTAAAATATGGTAAAATATGACAAATAGGTGTATTGTTCCACTTTGCTGCTTGTACCTTTTGTGTTATATGAAGTATTTTAAGCTCCTCACAAAGACAGAATACTCTGTCAGAGAGAAGATGCATCGTTGTTCTACAGGGGGCACTAGTTATTTACAAGCCTCAAACTAAATCTGTCTTAATGAGCCTCCTAAGTGTTTCGGATATCCGGCGCTGCAGAGTCACTGTGGTGGTGTTGTTGTAACCTAGAAATGGCCCTGCCTCAGAAGTCTTCAGACATGGACCAGTGGCAACCACAGCACAGCCACAGCAGCCACGGCCTCAGCCAGGGAACCAGAGTGGGCAGACACATCTGTCAATCAGTGGCTTCCGGAGTTTGTTTTCCGAAACCCCGTAATCTGAAGTGTATGCTTTCACTGACTTCTGTTTTTTTATTTTTTTTTCGGAGCACACACGCGGCAGCCGCAGAGCTAATTGCAAGGGAGATGAGAGACCGGAGAGAGACAATCACAATGAGATTTAAGGAAGTGTGGGCTTCTGACGGCCCAAACTTAAATTAACAAGTGATTTTATATAAGACAGTTTTCAATTACTCTATCCATCTTTTGAACCATTATGCTCGAATGTTAAACATCCTTTAGGTGACGGGCGATCATAAGGAGTGCTAGGGGTTTGATTTTAAGTATTTATTGGTATATTTTTAGAGTATGCTCGGCTTGTGACCCCTCGCCACAGGTGATGGCCTTATGCTGCGTTCATGTCAGCTGGGAAGGATTGTTGGGATGGAGAAGATTCCCATGTTAACAACTTAGGAGAGTCCACATTGTCAAGACAGTTGTGTGTTCATGTGAGAACTGAAAGACAATGGATGCCAGTTAATAATCACTTGGTTTAGGCCAAATAACACTTAATGATGGTTTTCTGCTGATGTGTGACATCCTCCCTGGCATTTCTATACAAGTAGTTGGCAACATCAAGTCAGAATTTTTGAAGTTTGAAGTAATAAGTTGTTGTTTGTTGTTGTGGTAACATTCTTATGTTGAGGAACTCAACTGAAGTCTTCTAAAGGTCTTTAAAATGACTCTAATGGACCTGATAAAGTTGCAAAACAAGTTGCAGAGGCGTAAATTGATCCTCAAATGCATCCTCAGATCCAAAAATGTGTACTAAGATCCACAAGTATCCACTAATGTATATACAGATCCACCATATGTCATCCCATCCAGAGATGTGTATGCAGATTCATGCAGCCGAGATGCACAGATGCGTACTCAGATCAACAAATGAGTGAGCTTATTTGCAACTACCGGCTAAAAAGTGTAGTAGTTTTTCCTGCTAGAGCTGAAAACACACACCTCTCAATTGGCTGTCTGTTCTTCTGTGCAAGATGTGTGCAGCAAATTGCAAAGATGTAACAAAATGTAGTGAGGGTTTGTTTGCCATGCGCTCAGGCTCACAGGCTCACTCTATCTCAGTCAGACGAGCTTCCTTAGTCACTTCCTGGAGGGAATTGAGGAGTCATTTCATCAAACTAGCTCCTCCACAGGGAATATTTACGTTATAGTGTAACACCATTTTCTTTAAACGCATGATTATGACTTAATGAGAAGAAGAGCTGCTGAAAAGAGGTGCTGTTAGCCTGTTGATGGTGCTTCGTATCCCAGATTGCTTTGATCTTACAAGGTTTTTTAACTATTTGCGCATTTCCTTATTGTTTTGCAGCAATAATAGCTCCATAGACTACTGTATTCGTTGAAAAAGACTGCACAAGATCTGATTCATTGCCTCAAGCGAAGTCACTTAAGTCTGATGTTTTCGATTGTAAACAACTTGATGAGTGGAGTTAGAAAGGTGTCGACACAGCAGACTTCTGTTGCTCCTTTTTTCTGCAGAAGGGATTGGTGAGATTAAAATTGTTGGTATGACTGATTCTGCTGCACCAACTCTGAATCATTAAAGTGCAACGCTGAATTAGAAGAGTTCTGATGATCTGTTGTGGCTTCATATTTATCCTGATTCCAGTTAAGAAACTGCTTAGCTGTGGCATGCTGTGGAAGTGGAATGAGACATTTACTCTGCTAGAGTGGAGCAAAAGACTTTTACAACTTCCCCGCTGCTGAATCATCAAGACAAGATGTTGCTGCTTATGTTCTCAGGCAATGTTGTTGTCAATACCAGGCTCTGGATCAGGGATCTACAGAATGATTTTGTGTGTTGACAAGGCCTCAGGGATATAAACAGCATCAAAGGGGGCCGGCAATAAATTTTACACTGTGACACCATTCAAAATAGCATCTGTAACACAGCATTGTTTCCTGCGCTCCAGCATGGAACTCGAAGGGCACGCGGGGAGCAGGCTCATTAGCGTGACCTTTTAAGAAGGAGGTCACGGGCAGAAGGACACGAGCACATGAGACCTCGGTGACTCATGAGTCGTCGTGCCTGGAGTGCACTGCGCTCGCAGTTTGCTTCGCTGCTGCCTCATCTGTTGATGGATCAGCTGTATCAGATTCTCCGTTGAGAGAGCCCACTGCTATGTTTGATCACCAATAAGTGTGTGTGTGCACTTGTGACAGAAGGGACTCTGGTTTCCTCACAAGGGGCTTTGCTGCTAAATGAACATGTATTCTGTGTCAGTTTTTAAAAATAGTCACAACCTTCTTAATGTTTGAAGAAGATATGATATCACAGCAGCCACAACATAACTCAATGTAATCTACAGCTCTGTTTGAGTGGTCTTTGTGTAATCAAATGACGCCCTTAGCTTCTTTATTCCATGTGTATACTCCAGGCTCACACTAGCTGCAATGCAGGGATGACACAGATTACTTTACTATGTGCAAATGAGCATCCAGGCAGCGAGATTACATCTTGTGAACACTCATCAAGTCAACCTGAGTCATCTTTGCCCTGTGTGTGCAATGCAGAGGATTCCTATAACAAAAAGAAAAACTACTCTCACACATTTTTTTTCTAAGTAAAGTGACATCAATCACAGTCAAACCATATGCCAGCATCTCAGTGCTGCAATGCAGTGAGTTATCATCCCTCAGACAGGCAGGACTGGATGTCTTAACAACAGTGGGACACCAGAGGGAGATGTCCACATGTGAGAGCGATGAGTGGTATAGGTGCAGCAGGAGCAAGAGCACTTCTACTCAGAGTTGGAGCTAGTAGAAAAGTTTGTCTTGGTTGGAGGGGAAGGTTGGTTTTGAATATCACCCAAAATGAAAACATGTTTGATGAGGCTTTTTTTAGGCAAATGTTTTCAGCTGTTTTGGCTAAAGCACCCAGAGCTGAAGCAGCAAAATGGAGCTGAGTCATCATTAATTGCATAAATAACACCTGTGATCTTAACTACTACAGTAGAACAAAATGCCCAACATGAAAAGAGACTTCCTGCTCTTCTTTGATGGTGTAACAGGGGCGCTGCCAGGAATTTTCGACCCCCCCCCTCCAAATCACTACCACACATGTTCAAATATGTTTTAGGACCCTTTTAACCCTCCTGTTATGTTGCGTGTCAAATTGACCCTTTTTAAAGTCTATTTTAGGCAATAAATGGCTTCCAAACCAGCTAAATGCAGCATAAAAATCTGGGCAGCATGTGACAGAAGAGTTTTGTGTTAATTTATCAACATCAGTTCATAAAAACAAAAAAAAAATAAAAAATTTAAAATAAAATAAACAAAAATCTCTTATAAAACTGTTGTATATATATCTATCTATATAGATAGATATATATAGGGCTTTCCAATGTACATAAAAAAAAGTTTGGACCTGATAGGTCAAATTGACCCAGGAACATTATTGCTGTTCCAGAGAAACGAACATAACAGGAGGGTTAAAGTGTCCTAGATTATCTCTCATATGACACCCATACCAAGTAAAGACAGGTTTTTACTAGGGCGTGTTTATTTGGCGAAACAATCAAGCATCATTACCCTCTGCTAATCAGCACCTGAAATGTTGGTCAAGTGTTGTGTCTAATCTGTAGTTTGGCCACCTGCTACTAACTTGCTGAAGCTCTGTTGAGTGGCTGCTGTCATAATGCTCTACTACCCTTATGTAAACAAGAACAAATGACAGATCACATTTCGTAGTGTCGCGTGGTTTGGCAGTATTTTGATCTACAAAATGGAGATCCAGTTGTATGTAGGCATGTGGACGATGACCTGCAAGGAGGAGAGATGGCAAGTGGTGCTGGCTCTGCTAATGTTAGCCACACATGGCAAACAAATTTGACTCTGTAAAATTAGAAATTATGGCCAATTTGGACAGTTTTTCGGGGTTGTTTTCTTACCTTTGGACTATCTGATTTTAAATCTTCATTTTCAGTGACTTGTATATTTAAATATTTTATATATTTGAATATTTTTATTAAATTTTTCAACACATAAAACACACAATATTAAACATACTGAACACAATACATAATAGCCTTACACACTTGCATACACCTGATTAGCTTGAAATACTCAGAGGGGGAAAGAGAAAGAATAGAAATTCCAATAATGGAGAGGGTGATATTTGGGTTAAACTGAAATCATGCACATATTTGAAATAAATAAGTGGAAGTCAATTGGCAGGGGTTCTTCCTATATATTGCAGAAATGGCTGCCATATCCTTGTAATCTTATTGAGTGAGCCCTTGGTCGTGTATCTTAGTTGCTCCACCCTGAGGTGGCTAAAAATGTCTTCTAGCCAGCGCTTGTGGGAAGGTGGCATGTTTTTTTTCCACCGAAGCAGGATGAGCCACCATGCTAGTAAAGAGAATGCCACCACTGCTGCCTGGTTAGCTGAGATCCTGCAGTCATGTGAAAGTAAATTACTTTTGGAATATCCAAAGTTGTTACCATATCTATCATGCATCTGATAATCAGCATTTGGGTATCAGACAGTCACATGTAAAAGTGGTGAAAATGTTGCTAGGTTGACATCAGGTTGCTACAGAACATAAAAAGTTTAAGATCAGGATAATTGCAAAAATAGATCACATTTTTGACTTGGTTATGTGTTAAAGACATGTCTTCAGGTCTCTGGAAACTGGATAATGGGCCCCATGAATTATATGTTGTTTTCTCAACTTATCTATCGCAAAAAAATCTAGTTATTTGATATGACAATGTTCACAAGTTCAATACCTGTTCTATGAATTCCCTAAACTGTCTTACAAAGACATGACTAATTATGAGGAACTTGCAGATGACTCTAGATAAACCACAACCTGACACAGATTCTTATGGATCATTCTTGGATATCGGTGTTTCATTAGTTGCTCTCCAGGACCGGCAGCATGCCAGAACCTTTGATCAACTCCTTGGGGGTTTAGATTTCATCCAGCAGGGGCCGTGACAAAAATAAATGATCGGATCTTTGTTGTGCTGGCTGAATGACAGCAGCTCAGTCCAGGATGACTCACTCTCTCAGCAGTGTGCCATTCCTGACGCTCTCCTCTTCCCATCAGCCAAATTGCATTGATCCTCCACTCGTTGCCGCCTCTCGCCCACCCTTGCGCTCAGACACTGTGGGACAAGGTGGTCGCATCCTCATGGCCGGCGGCACCCTTCACATCCCGCCAGGGTGAGAACGTGCAAAGCAGTGAGCAAATGTGTTGAGAGAATTCCTCGCATTCTCCTACTCGGTCCTGGTGGCCTGGACCGGTGTTGGGTTCCTGGGAGAGAGGGAAGAGGAGCCAGGGGGGAGTCGGCAGCCGACTCAGCAGCTGACACCTTCTCTGATCTCTATCTCTTCCTGCAGCCATAAACCAAACTGCCTGACTCTTCAGTATGGCAGCCACGTAAACAAAGCTTTCCTCGTGGCCTCGAGGGGGTCTGCCAGGTTCTTGCCTTGAAGGAGATGTTGGTTATCGCAAAGAAAAAAAGTGATTTAAAGTTTGTCACTTCACAAAGTAAAGAGAAAGCATGACAAATCTGATTATGCAGTTGGAAGACTTCCAAGACAATGACTTTACTGCAGCTTAAAGGAAGACTGTGTACTTTAAGCTATACGCCAGAACACTTCAGAATATATCCAATCAATGTTTGTTGTATTATAATGGGTTTATTGGCCAGTTTTATTGCATTATTGGCCTGGAACCTAAGGCAGCAGACCTTTAATCTGATCCTCTGGAGTCAGGTCACAAACAAGATGTGTGCAATGTATTCCACTGCAAAACATACTCTGAGCAGTAGTAGTGCAGTAATCAAAAATAGCCTTGATTTTGTGATAGGTCCCAAGAATCGGGCTGATTAACTAATCATTCATATTTTTTATTATTGTAGGCCCAAACTGTTGATCAAATGTTGTCTAAGCTGTAACAATGCCACCTGCAACTAGCGAGGACTGAAACTCCTGTTAAAGGCCACTGTGTTAATGCTGTAATGCTCGACAACCCGGATGTAAACAAGCACAGATGACCTAAGAATCCCAAAGTGTGGTGTGGTTTGACAGTTTTTATATCTAGAAAATGGGGATCAAGTTATATGTAGATTGTGTTTGGTTGACGTGAACAGAAGACTATTGGTGCTAGCTCTGCTATTGTTAGCCAAACTTGGTAATACAACATCTGACATCTTACCCTTGTTTATCTGTGTTAAGTAAACTTTGCTCATGTTTGACTGTTTTCCGAGTGTTTCTCTAACCCTAGCCTAGTAGCTATTAGTGGTGGGCGTATCGATTCTGTGGTATCGATA
Organism: Notolabrus celidotus; assembly: GCF_009762535.1. Lineage (NCBI taxonomy): Eukaryota > Metazoa > Chordata > Actinopteri > Labriformes > Labridae > Notolabrus > Notolabrus celidotus. The sequence goes on from NC_048292.1 coordinate 13,551,327, forward strand.
TATTGTTATTTACACGCTCCTCAATTGAGTATCGATTACTCTAATAAAATTTGATAATTATTAATAAATGCAAAATGAAAGCGCATGTGTCACTTCTGATTCTTTTAGGGTAACTTACTCCAAAGTTTTGTACCGACAAATTCAGAGACGTCATGATCACATTGTCATTTTAACAGCAGGCATGGTGAAGATAAGATAAGATAAGATAAGATAAGATAAGATAAGATAAGATAAGATAAGATAAGATAAGATAAGATAAGATAAGATACCCCTTTATTCATCCCGCAACAGGGAAATTCGTGGAGTTACAGCAGCAAACAAGAAGGTGTACAGTACAAGAATTCCAACAAGAATATATATAGAAAAAACATATCCATCAGAAGAGGCTGTTTTAAGCTTTCCAGTCAGAGAATTTAAATAGAGGATGTTAATTATTTATTATTTATGAGTTTTTCTAAATGTATTTCATTGTTAAAAAAGGCCAGCAAAGGATTTGCATATTCAAGTTTTTAAATTAACAGTATTTGTCATGGGACTTGTCTTTCAAGGGTTGCATTTTATTAAAAAAAATAAATCACTGAAAGTATCGGTATCTGTATCGGGTATCGAATAAATTGCAGAAAAAATAATTGGTATTGTATCGAATCATAAAAGTGTGGTATCGCCCAGCACTAGTATCTATGGTGCCAATGTTCCACATTTTACTCTTAATGATCAGACGGGGACAAGTCATGACTTGTTCTCAACCCCTTAAAGTCTTGGTGATGTCTCAGTTACAGTAACCTCTGATTTTGGTCTCAGCTTTGGTGGTCTCAAAAACACTCCTGACAAGAGCTGACAGCCCTGCTGAGCTCGCACACTTCCGGGTAACACAGCTCACCGTTTAAGGCTCAGAAAACTCTCTGATCACATCTTGTTTAAACAGACGTTTCTTTCCACATCTTTCAGCTCTCATGGGAGGCAAAGTGATTACTGGACTTAAATGAAGATCAATGGACCTGATGGGAGGCTTTCACCATCATCCAGAGTGCATGTACTGTATCTCTACGGCTATTTCTCCTTCTGCTGCAAGTTTTAGTGTCTGTATGCATTGGGTCTTTATACATAGAAATATTAAGTGTTTCCAGGACCTCCAAGTTTGTAGGTCCTGGGAGTAAAATGTACCATTGCATAGTATAACAGTCTTATTAATCACCATTTTATTTGTATTTGGTGACAATAAAGTTTTAAAAAATTAAAAAATGTGACTGTCACCAAAAACAGGTGTGGCTTAGGAACTCGTACGACTTTAAGTTTGTTCTTGGACCACAAGCAGAAAAGAGCTAGAACTAATCATCATGATCTCCAATAAAGTGTCAGCAACCTGAGAGATGTGTCTTTTCTGTTTCCGATGACAGTTTATCTTCATAACAAGAACATAAAACTTGCTGTGTCATTGGATGGGATTTGTAACCACCATTGAAGTCACCTCTGCCTTGCTGTTTTTCCCCTTAGTCACTCTACGCCCAATTTAGCAGCACACACATCTTTCTGTGCAAGGTGCACAAGCTTTACCCTTGAAAAGATATTTTTACTGGGAACACTCCCTTCTGACAGGCCTGCTCTTTGCCAGCTCAAAGCTTGACACGATAATTATACAAGAAGTAGAACACATCTCTTAAAATATTTCAGCTTCTGCATTATGTTCTAGTGACAAGGCACGTCAGTTTGTATCAGGCTCCCGGTGGACTGGCTGATACTCTCTGTGTCACGACTTTACAAGGCAGCAGTGGAAAAGAGCAGAACCCAGTGCAGTTTAGGCTGTTGAATTATTCATGAGCTGGTTCAGCAAAAAAAAATCTGAACTCCGTGTTCCATTCAGGGTGGCACCGTTACTATTTTACAAGCCCCCGCACCTTAGAATAAGATCTGATTGGTTTCCATTGATTGCCACATTACTGCCATCAGCTCAATAATGTAAAGTTTTCTCACTCTCACAGGGGGAAGCAGAACTGTTTAAAGATGCAGTTTGTTTGGGATTTATGTGGACCAGTACATCCATTTCAAGCAGGACATTTTACAGTTAAAATCTCCTGTCGTATAAAATTGGAATTTCTTAACAACTGTTTGATGCATTGCCATTAAATTTTGCATAGGTGTACCCCAGAGGAAGAACCAAACCTATGTTGCTTATCCCTTGAACATTTCTGTAGCGCCACCAGCAGGTCAAAATTTTCATTCATCAAGTGAATAATCTATTAAAATGTCAGGCACCGCTGTTTATACTGGTGGTCTTGGTTCCATGAGGATTAACCATTATAGCTTTGGCAATCCTTTGACTTTTATTCATCTCTACCATGACTTTCTTTGCAAAATCCTTCTCCAACTGTTGGATGAATTTCCCGATTTTTAAAAAATTTTAGATTTATTTATTTATTTATTTATTGCACAGCTAAAAGAACAAACAAAACATTGCTGTTCAATAACACGAGCCAAGATATAACAGGTAAATTCAATAATAAAACTAACCACTAACATGTTATGTGCAGGAGGAGCCAAAAAAACCCTAACAGGCTTGTCAAGTGACCCTCCAAAGAAAACAATCAACACAAAGACAAAGTATAAATGTAGAAACAGAATATCTACATACAGGACCAAAAAAGATTAATAAGAGGGAGTAATATTAAAAACAATGATGAAAAGAAAAGAAGGGAAAGTTAAAAAGAAAAAAAAAAACTCCAGACTATTATTTATAAGTTAGGAGAGTAGGGAGAGTATGTGTTTGTAAAAATGCATTACAAATTTGTATCATTTTGTATTACTTAACTCGCCTAATAGAAAGTGTATGGTTTGTTTCTTGAACGAGTTGAAATTCATAGTGTCCAGAGAATAATCCCAAAGTGAACAAAGTAACTCTCAGGTTTCATTATGCAGCTTTTTTCAGCAATTTTCTGAAAAGTTTCAATGAACATCCATGAAAATTGAGTTCATACATTTATTTCCCTGTAAGGAGATAAGTAACTCCAACAATGTATAAACAAAAAAATATATATTACCAGGAAGCAATCAAAATGTGTTAAATTATTAGGTTTGTGTGAAGAAAACTTTATAAATATAATCACATTTCCTTCAGTCTTAGCTGTGTTATCATGTAAAGCTAGTTGGTTAATAAACAAGCGAAACTGAAAGGATGAAGATGTTGCACCTGCTAAACATTTGCAGGTGATTATTGTTGTTGTAAGCATGTTAGCATGCTAACCAGAGCATTTAGCTCGTTTATAGATTGGATAAAAGGAGTGGATGCTGCCTCTTGGATTCCAATAGAAGTGCCTTTAACTGCAGTCTCTGTGATGGCCTGTAGGGGGTGACTTGGGAAATCGGCCCTACTTCTAAGTTAATTTATTACCACAATAAACATTTTCCTTATGACTTTATGGTTCCTACTTCTACATAAGTGTCTTACAATGATGAAATGTAAATAAACATTTTTTTCACGCTATCGTTTTTCTTTATTGTATTTTCTGTTTTCCTTAATGACAACTATGATGCGTCCACTTTTGATTCCATTATGCACCAAGCGGCAACATCCGGTCTCAAACTATGAAGCCCATACGGAAAGTGTTATAAACTGCAATTCATTGAGAATCCGCTTGAGGCTGGATGCAGAAACATCAAAAACCACATAGACACAGATTCAAAAAAGACGATCTTTCCAGCTTTAATAAACATGTTTACAGCCTGGTTCAAAAAACAGCCTGGCTCTACATAGCTAATTTCTCTATCGGCACACACTGTATGGGGGGTGAATTATTTTCTAACGCAACGGTTCAGAAGATAAGATTACGAGTTTTTGCCCAAATAAGGACATGACTGACTTGACTCCCGGACGGGAACATATAGCTTTTGGCCAGGAGGCTCAAACTCCGCCCCTTTATGTCACACTATGCCTGGTTAAGTTCCGCATTTCCAATATGGCTGCCGCCGTCGATTGGCTTCAAAACAGCGCTCAGGAACAGATGGGTGACGTCACGGATACTACGTCCATTATTTATACAGTCTATGATATGCACAAATGGCCCGTCATATTTTATAACACTAAAGCATTTGCTGGGACACTTTCTTGGTTTCGCTGGTCACAGCTGATGACTGTACACCAATGAGTCTGGTTTTCTTTGAGTTTTCTGCCTGTTAAAAAAGTTTTTCCTTGCCACTGTTGCCACTTGCTTGCTGATTGGTGGATTAAAACTGAGTGGCTCATTGAAATGTGTCAATCATCTTCATAAATGGCACATGTGGAGTTTCAACTGCTGTGATTTTTGAAGCCAGAGCAACACTCTTGGTGTGTCATCTATACATAAACGCTTGGCCTGAGTATTATTGCTTGTCTATGCCAGAGATCCTGATGTCATTCCAGAGAAATCCTCCGTCAATCTCTGGGTCCCCTCAGCTGTTGTTTCCATATTGTCTTTGAAACCCCACTTTAATAAAACAGTAATTGACAGAGCTTTGTGTCCTCCTGTATCCAGTTACTTACACCTCTGTAATATGTTTAAAAGCTGTTTGTATGGCTATTCCTCCTGCTCCATTTTCTGATTGATGTGTGTGCATGTGTGTGTGTGTGTACTAAATAGATTGTATAATTGCAACAAAGACAGCTGACCAGACAATAGTAAACTGCAGATCCTTTACTCCTGCTTGAGTTTCTCATCTTCTACTTTAGCTCTATTATATCCATTTAACTGGAGTCTATATGCAAAATCAATTTACGGTGCTATGCCTATGTGGCCAAGTTTCCATCACAGTGTGTCTCTGTTTTCTTTTTGCCCTTCTGTTAATAAGTTGCAGTTGTCAGTGTTATGTAGTTTATACACTTTGATCTTCTCCTGCTCCTGTTAAGGCTGAAACTTATAGTTGAACAGTCAGTTAGTTGAGTGCAGTTCACACTTTCATATCTCAATCTCTCAAAAAAAAAGTTTGTCCTGTTTAATTTGCTTTGATTTTTTACACGATATTTACAGAACAGCCTGCTTTACAAACCTTAAGGAGCTGAGAAAGTGAGTATGTCAGTGGTAATGAGGGTCTATTGCAACATTTAGTTGAGTTGCATTATGGAAAATGTAGTGCTTTTGTGTTTTTGATCATACTAGATGTCCCTAAATAAAAACTACTATCTCCACAACTCAATGACGTGCTGTGAGGTTCATGGCTGGTGAGGCACAGAGATTAGAGTCAGATTTACAAGTTTATGAGCCAAACAGCTCGGTTTGAAAGGAGTGGGTTATTTTCTGACCTGATGTTTGAAGCAGATCTTTAAGCGCCGACGTTGGTCTTCCTTTATTAATTAGATCCCGTTTCAATTGGCAGTACAGTTTTGAGAAATTGTTAATGTTAGATATAATATCTTCCATGTTTGGCTTTCAATTGGAGCGAAATTTTAGAATGAACGAACTGCAGCTCCGCATTTGATTTTGAAATTGCAGCGCTATGTCTCTGCGTAGAAGAACAGCAGCAACGTGAACCTGTGTGCTCTCTTAGGCCCCCTTCAGTGAGGAAGAGTACTGTCTGCCTCACGTCGTGCTTTTTTATCTGCGCTTTTATGCAATCAGCAAAACTAAATATGTAAAACACAAATATTAAATACACTAGCTTGACTGTGGAAAACTAGAGTGCATATTAAAAGTGTCTGATAACATTATATTGGAGACATGAAGAGAGACAGAAACAGGCACTTGACAATTACAAGCCTCAACCCAGTCAGTGAGGGATTGCGCAATGTGAGGTGAGGCTGCTCGCTGCCGCACTTCGCGTCTCGCCAATGTATTTGAACAGGAAATACGCAAATTCAGCAGTTTTGACTATGAAATCATGGGCGTTATTGAATTCAAAAAGAAAATCAATATAAAGCACAGACCAGAGAACTAAAATTGAAAAGATTTTTATTTAATCATTATTTATTTTTTACTCTTCATGATGCCTCCCCTGACCGCAAGTCCCTGCCACAAATATATTTTGAATGCTTTTTTGTTTCCATTAGTCTCTCGACTTCTTTAGCATGATGGAAGGGCATCACTGAATTTCTTTAGTGCCCCTTTAATTCTATTTTTTTGAAACTGCATAATATTTGGTTGCACTTTCTCATCCGTGACAATATTCTTCTTTTTGTCCTCAATAAATTTAAATTTCTATGGCTTTTTGGCTTCTTATCGTGCAGAGAAGACATAAAATAAGTCACTTTGGAATGTGATTGGCTGTTTTGAAATTTTCAGGCCAGACAAGTAATCAAGAAAATGACAAATTAATCAATAGTGTTGAAAAGTGCAAGAAAAAGCCCTTTTTGTTTTAATTGAATGGTGATCTTGGCTGCTTATTTCTTGTATTCTCAAATTGCATCAGCCAAATGAAAACTGAAATACCATATGCACAGTATATGTATGATATGTAAACTCCAGAGGATTCGTGGTATCATTTGAAGCAACTCTCCCAAAAGTGCATTTGTGTCTTATTTTAGCATTTAAGAAAGGTGTTATTAGCAAACAGCAGCCTCAGCGTCATGCCTGTATAACACTATTAGCTGAATTAATCTCAAGAGCTCAGCACCGTCTCATTAACGGTGCCCACTCTCCATTGATTGAAGTTACGCTCTGTCAATAACACAGTAGTTTTGTCTATTCAGGCCGTTGGTTGCCTTGGAATGCATAGCCATGTGCTTACACAGCAAATCAAGGGGCTGTCTCATTAATTTGCTATTCAGTGTGCTCTAGTCTATCTCCCCGGCTTCACTAAGTCATCCTGGTGTACTCTATTATACCAGTTTTCCATTGGTGACATGACCTAGTGTTATTTACTTGCAAGTTTTGTCTCTGTTGTTCAAATTGACATCTTAAAGCAAATTTGAATTAAAGGGAGGAAGACTCTGTGTGAGGCTGTACTTTGGCTCAGCTGTGCTTTAAGCTGAATGCTAGCATCAGTAAGTGTACTGGCATCCAATGAAAGTAAATCACGGCAATGTTTAGCAGGGAAAGCACTGCATGTTCCAAATTTTGGCCCGATGTGTTGGCTTGCTGACATTTTCCAATCACAAATTGGGGGATTTCATTTATTTTGCATATATTTGATCATGAAACAGAGTCATAAATAAATGAAATATTTGCCCCAAAGATGGGATCACTAAGATTAAAAGGAGTCATCCTCTTGGGATCATGAATATGAAATAAAAAGCGTCAGTCCTTCTTGAGAATGGATGTAGCAACAAACTGCGTTCACAGACAATGGTCTTTAGAAGTGAGGTTCTGAGCTCATGCAGCGACTTCCACTAAAGAGTCACGTCTGTTTTTAGTGTAGTGCTGCCTGAAGGCCGAAGATCATGGCCATCCAGTATTGGTTCTCGGCCTTCTCCCTTTTGTGCAGAGATTTCTCCAGATTATCTGAATCTGGGATCCTATCTCACCCCCTTCCCCCCAACACCTTCATCACTTACTTTAACTCTACCTGTCCCATTGAAAGTTACTAACCATAGACCTTTCTGGAGTCCCTGAGCTCCATTGTCTCGTAGGTTCCTCTGAGCTGCCGTAGACGTCCTCCTGCTGTGGACGTTCTGGACTCCAGCTGATACGGACTTGCTGGACTCCAGCAGCAACAGCTTCTACTACTCATCTCATCACTATCACTGCTCCCTCTGTCTCTTATTCTCCTCTATCCTTCTTTCCAGACCCAACTCGGTCAAGGCATGATGGCTGTCTAACATGAGTCTGGTTCTGCTCGAGGTTTCTGCCTGTTAGAAGGAAGTTTTTCCTCACCACTGTAACTAGCTAAATACTGCAAGGTGCAATGCTCATGGTGGATTAAGGTGGGGTCAGACTAAGTCTTACCCTGTCTTGGTTTTGAGTCTCTGTTCATAATTTGACATAGAGTGGTCTAGACCTCCTATGTTTGTAAAAGCGTCTTGAGATAATGTTTTTTGTGATTAGGCGCTATACAAATAAAGATTGATTGATTTTAATAATATCATGTATTGTAGATGATGAATTCCTCAGATTTGTAATTTGGCACTGAGGAGCATTATTCTGCTCACTCCCTCTCCCACAGAGTGGTGAACCTCGTCCTATCTTTGTTTATTTGGAGATCCTGCCTCTCTGGAATGTCGTTTTTATACCCAGTCATGTTACAAACCTGCTGAAAACCAACATTATTATACAGTCTGAGAGTCTTATTTCAGGTGTTTTATTCGTTTTTTGAGGATTACATAACTTTTTCAGTGTTAACTTATCCCTGTCCTAACTTTTTTTGAAATATGTTGCTGTCATCAAATTTAAATGAGCATATATTTTTCATAAACATGTTCCAGTTTTAACATTTAATGAGTTGTCTTTGCAATAATAAAACTAAATATAAGATTGAACTGATTTGCAAAAAATCTAAATCTGTTTTTATCAACACTTTACACTGTGTCCCAACTGTTTTGGAGGTGGTACTGTAGTAAATCATAAATAGTTTGACAACTAACATTGAAATAGATTTGAACATTCACACCACATGATAACTAGAGAGGTATATTCAAGGGGTGAGTATTGGCAAGAACCTCACGATACTGTCACAATATTGTGACATTTTGCGATATTCAACACAGTAAACTAAGGAAAACATAGGGATGTTGTATATGTAAATCACACAATATTACTCAAAATTGAAAGGACAAATTAAGTCAAAACTATTTGATTGAAAACCACTTTTCCACTTTATTGTTTTTTAAATACCGAAGTCGTATTTTAGTTCCAATTTGGCTAAAATATGAATTTTTATTTTTACAAAAAATCAATATTAAGAGTTGAAATATTGATATTATATCGGAGGTCAAAGTATCACTATATATTGCTGTATCAATATTTTTTCACACCTCTAGTATATTCTATGCAGTAAACGTTTTAGTTTATCTGTCAGGACATGGAAACATACTAAAACTGTATTCTTGATCACTCTTAACATGATGTAACGGTTTCAGTATCTCCTCATAGAAGGTTACATTTTATGTATTGTTTGGTTGTTGGTTTTCTATCATGGTTTGTCTTGTTGTTTATCAGCAACAAGGCCTGTCTGGTTGCTAAGATGGCCCTGGCAGCAGAGAGCACCTTTGGGCCCCTGAGCCTGGTGCTCTGTGACGCGCTGGGAATTCCCCAGAGCCCGTATTGCCTATGCTGGTAGCACCCTGCAGGTCGGGATGCAAACAGGGATGTAAAGGAGGGTGAACTCAGTGCACTTTCTAATAATGACTTTCGAGGAAGAATGAAGCAGAAATATGTAATTTTTTAAAAGTAAAATTATATTTTTGCTGTATTTTAGTCATTTACTGCAGATTTAATTTTCAAATTTACTTCACTACTATTTCTCGACTGGGCCTCAATGCAGCCACCAACTATGATAATATATTTCTGTTAGTCGTGGGGTGTGTTACTTACAATAATAAAGTGCAATCTGACCAGGCAAAATATGTGGTTATGTAAACTTCCTGAACAAACAGCAAAGGAAGTGTCAGACAGGATTGCCACTTGCTCTCCTGTGACTGGCTGTGACTGTTTTTACACCTTCCTTCTAAATAAGGCAGCAGGCTGCCAGGACATATGACCACCGTCCCGATTTGGGTTCTGGACACAGTATCCATCCATCCATCCCATGATTGCTCAACGCCAATGAAATACACACACAGAGAGAGAGAGAGAGATAGAAAGAGAGACACTCAGACACACAGTCCCCTCCTGCAGGTCTCCCATGTGAGGAGGAGCTGCAGGTCCACCACAATTAGCAAGAGGAAGACAGATAAAGTAGGTTAGTTTACTTACACAATAAAAGCACAACTTCTAAAAACCATGAGTCATAGATTTTAGTTGAACTCAGTCTATGTCTTGTTCATACACTTTGTGATAGGAAAAAGATAACATGAAGTAAGAGACAATTAATGAGCAGGTGTTTATTTTAAAACTCTGAAGACCAGCCTGAGACAGACATGTTTTGCCCAAGCGGCAACCGGCAAAAATATGAGTCCAATGCGGAAGTGCTAATAACTGCAGTTCATCGAGGATCCTCTTGAGGCTGGCTCCAGAAGTAGGGGAGAACGGGGTTGGTTGTCCCACTTTTTACTGTTTAGATGATTGCTCATCATCAAAACATCTTTCAATAGTCACTCCTACATTAAATTGAAGCTTAAGGTGTTGGCTTGAAATGTGTATCCCTCTCATTTTCCAACTCATTGTAACAAAGAGGCAATTAATTATCAAAGACACTCTGACACATTGTGACAACCAACCCCATCACGGGGATGGTTGTCACACACTATGGGGTTGGTTGTCACAATGGTATTTCAATGGGAAAAATCTTTTAAAAAAGGCAAGAAGGCAGAACTAAATTTGAAAGTTTAATTGCACTGACAAGTGATAGGCCTACATAACCATCTTTAGGCCAGCCTACATAACAACATAAAGAACAAAACAAATAGGCCTAACAATAATGGCCGACTCAACTGGTTGTTACATGTGACAACCAAACCCAAAGAGAATGTGACGACCAACCCCAACTGGAATTTTTTGCTAGCATCAAGGCTAAAAGCCGTCTAACAACTACTTAGCTAGCTAATAAAAATCTAAACTATAGCTTTCCCCTCACACTTTGTAAGGGTAACACTTGTTTTGTTATAAACCCGTCGTTGAAAAGCCTAGAAGAAAAATACTGAGGAGCTGAATATTTACAATTTGACATGAAAAACACAAAAAGTCCTCTCACCTCAAGTTCAGCTGTCTTACTCCAGAGAGGACTATATTGGTGAGCTCTGATCCTAATTCTGGAAATTTCCATATCCCAATTTGAGAGACAGCGCCCTCTGGTAGTGAGATACAATGAGTGTGCCAACCAACCCGTGTGACAACCAACCCTGTTCTCCCCTACTGGAAACCACATACACACCAATTCAAAAAAGCCGATCTTTACAGCAGAAATAAACATGTTTACAGCCTGGTACAAAAAACGAGTGTAGTCCGGATAGCTAATTTCTCAATTGGCACACACTGTACGGGGGGTGATTTTTTTTTCTAACGCAGCAATTTCGAAGATATTGAGATTACGAGTCTTCCAATGAGAGATGGGTGACGTCACAGATACTACTTCCATATTATATACAGTCTAGGGTTTTGCCACAGTGTCAACAGGCAGAGGTGAAATGTGGCGGATTTCCTTTCTGCGGATTGATTGTCCCTGGTGTCACATTGGTTGTCGAGAATTGAATCAACATTGATATTGGACCAATCAGAATCAAGTATTTTACAAAGCAAGATTATAAGTAAGACTGATGGGTACTTTGTTAAAAAGAAATCATTATGCTGCTATATTCCTTTCTTTCTTTTCCTTTTTTACCTCTGAAAAAAAATGTTGGATAGCATCAAATTTCTAAAATACCCAAATCTACTAGAAGTATGAACACCATGGAAACAAACCGGTAATTTAGTATTTAATTGGGTTTGATAGATTTTGGGAGGTGAGTTGTTGTTGTTTTTATAGGGACTCACTGCATATTTCAGTGACTAAGAGTTGGAGCAATAACACTGATGAGGTTTTTATTTTGAAAAGTACCCCAGGAAGCGCTTCTTGTGATTCTGTCTTACTTGTTTGCCGCTAATGTGAAGGTGCTGCACCCCCCTATCATTCCTATCAGAACTGCTGCTGCTGGGCTCCTGAAACTCTCTCTCTCCTCCAATCTCCTCCTCCTCCTCCTCCTCCCATCTCCTACTTTTGATGGGGGGACGCAGCAGTGAAGTCACAGTGATGTCATTTTAGGATGTGGGAGTCGGGCAAGGTGAGCTGGTTTTGCGGTGAGTGGTCTGTCCCCTCCACGGCCAGCGTTGCCTAAGCAGAGGCGCGGAGCGGCGAAAGATGATCATCGCCACCGGCACCAAATCAAGCTCCGACGCGCTCCGTGCCTCTCCTCCTCCTCCTCCTGCTGCTGCTGCTCACATCTCGGGCTATGGGGCCTTGATCTGCCTTGATCCCCAAATCAGCCTTTACCGCCACCATGCCAAAGGACAAAACATAAGAAGAGTTGCATTTTTAGGGCAGGTAACTTTGACCACGTGCCCCAAAGATAAACTGGATGGCCATTGCGCAAAGGTGCCTATACAGCATGTCCAGCGGGGCCAGGACGCACTGGACGCTGCCGGCAATTCTTGTACTGTGGACTTCTCTCTGGGGGATCGCTTCTTCTTATCCGATTCCGAGCAGGACTAATGCGACTTTATTGGAAAAGAAGTGGGAGACGCTTTTCTCGCGCTCCTATCTGGGTATAGCCGGGGGGAAATCGGAGCTGAACTGGGAGAGTGACTATTTGCAGGGCATCAAACGAGTGCGGCGACTGTACTGCAACGTGGGCATTGGGTTTCACCTGCAGGTGCTTCCGGACGGCAGGATAAGCGGAGCACACAATGAGAACCAATACAGTGAGTTTGCACCCGGACCCAGAGAAAGAGCGTAACCCTATGCGCGCGTGCATGGCTGTGTGAAAGTTAGCGCGGGTCACTTGTCCTGCATGATATTTAATAAGAGGTGTCGGCGTGGTTGAAAGTTTCCGAAAGCAAACGGCAGTGCACAGAGTCCTGCATCCGTGCAGTGCGAAATATCCTCCCAAGCCAAAAACATGACATGAATGCTTGGACCCAGTTTAGACGCTCACTTATTTTTACCCTGCAGCAGGACACACATACACAAACTCTTTCTCACACACACACACACACACACACACACACACACACACACACACACACACACACACACACACACACACACACTCACTACGCAGTAAACCGCACTCATAGGACATTTGAATGCTTAAACTGCACAAAGGTGCATGTTCAGGAGGGAGCAGCATCATCATCCAGTCGCAATGCACCTGCAGGGTTCCACCCATCAGTGCTGCAGAGGCCACCTCTCTGTGTGACACCCTTCCTAACTCTGTGTCTCCTTTAGGTCTCATAGAGATCTCCACCGTGGACCGAGGAGTCATCAGCCTGTTCGGAGTGAGGAGTCAGCTGTTTGTCGCAATGAACAGCAGGGGAAGGTTATACGGAACGGTACGTTTGGTGCGCGCGCACACACACCCTCACACACATCCTGCTCAGTGTAAGATGAGTTCATGGAGCTGCTGCATCCTGTGGGTTTATGAGGACTGTTGTGTTTATTAATACGCTCTGATGATAGGGGGGTTTCGCAGGAGTCCCAATGGAGAATGCTTTAATGTCAAAATGTTCTGCTAAGAGTATTCATATCGTGGTAAAAGCAGCACTACTACAGGGTAAAAGTGCTCCACTACAAGAACAAGTCCTGCAAGTAAGACTCTACTTTAGTACATGAAAATCACAGAATAAATCGTCAGCATCTTAAGTAAAATAACTTCTCACATAGAAGTAGTCCCTGTCCATCTATACACCATGTGAGTAGTGTTAGAGGACTAATCATGGTCTAACATGCTACTTTACTTTAAAATAATTTGGTATTTAAAGCTCCTGTGAGTAGTTTTTGGCTGGTTATGAAACTGACTGAAATTAACACTGATGCTTCTATATGACCCAAAAAAGCAAAAAAGACTATTGGTGTCAAAATTGACAGTGTCTATACTGTTAATTTTTAGTGTATGGAAATGATGGTAGGGGGTAGGTGTCAGAAGAAGCGATAAACAGCAAGCTGTTAAAAACAGCCTCATCTTACGTTTTGTACAGCGCTGATTCTCAATGACTGTTTAAGTAAAGCAGGTTGAGATTTTTTGTCAGAAAAACATCAATGCTAAAAGGGGTGCCAAAATCACAACAGTCTAAAAAATCCTCACTGTAGCTTTCACTTTTATTAATGCATTATGTAATAAAAAAAAAAATCCTTATTTACTATGTGCATTGCCTTTAGACTGCTTGGCAGTACCTGCACCCAAATGGACTTGAAGCACTTTGTTACTCGTACTGATCTTGTTTCCTCTTGTCTAGATCTTTGCTTGTGTTGTTCTTGTTCTCGTATGTACGTCACTTTGGATAAAAGCGTCAGCTAAATAACATTGTAACATTGTAACATTGTAACATTGTTTATGTCAAATATCCAAAGCCATAAAATCCCAGATAATGTGTTTGAGAACAAGTTCAATGTGTTTCAGAAGTACACACTTATATTAGAGTTTAAAGTCAATAATTCAGTAAATATTGAAGTTGAATACCTGAGTCATTCAGATATTTAAAGCCTCAGTGTTGCAGCATTGGAAAGTAAAAATTACAGGCACACCCTGTACGTACTGTTCCTTTAACTAATACTGCAGCACTGTCTCAAGCTCAGTAAAGCAAAATCAGCTGAGTATAATACATGTACAATACTGTGATATCTGCTGGTATTTAGGAAGATTAAGTAATTGCTCTTAAGTGTTTATTAAAATGTAGAATTGCAATGTAAGTATTGCAATTTGATATTTGTCTTTCCTTCATTCTTCATTTCATCACAGAAGGAAAATAAAGTTACATTATGTTTGTACAAATCTACTGAAATGAGCACTACAAAGGAAATAATCCAGTATTTCAAAGCAAAATCGCTGGAATATTTCCTCGAAGAAACATATATACTGCTTTAGTTCCAGTTTGTTTTTTTAAAGCTCCATGGGGATTTTTTTTAACCAGTTATTAAACAGACTGTAATTAATATTAATGTCTCTGTTTGACCAACAAAAGCATACCAGACCATCAGCAACAAGATTGCAGGTTCTATTGTAAAAATTTTAAAGCCTTTGGTGGGGTAGGTGGCAATCTAGTTGATTGAAAGCGCTAAATTATAATTTTTTCACACCGCAGATTATATTTTCTCATAAGAGCTGTGAGAAAATATATAGTACAGTGTAACATTGTTGAGACTGCAGGATAAACACTAAATGTAAGGTATATACATTGACAATTGTGCAGATTTTAATGGGTAAAGTTTTTAAAGCTCCTGTGAGGGAATTTCAATGTGACTCAATTTTGGCGCCCCCTGTGGACAAAACTGATCTTTCAGTCAAATGTATTACTCTGTGCTGATACTTCCCAGTGGGAACTTTAAATAAAGCTGTTTCAGCAGAAGTAAATCACTTTATCTGACATCTTCTCTGCTGCAGTGGTTTTAGTATTAAAATTAACATTGTAGAAATAATCACTCTTGACTCTTTTGCATTTTTTTGGCTGTTGTAGAGCCATCAATATTAATTCAAGTCTGTTTGAAAACCTGCTAAACACTTCTCAGTGGAGCTTTAATTTGTATTTTAATTTGACAGTAAACACAAAAACATTTTTAAAAGTACAAACAATCAATTTTCAATCATACCGTTTCTGTTTAAAGCTCCTGGGAGACATTTTAGTTGCTTATTAAAAAGACTGAAATGTAAAGCAATGTATTTTGAGGAGCTACAAAAACTTAAGGGACAGTCAACAAAAAGGTTAACAGTTTCTATATTGTTATTTTTCAAGGCAGTGACCTTTTGGGTGTGATAGGTGTCAGAGCAGAAGATTGTTAGCATGCTAAAGAGACATTCTTTTTTTTACTTTTTCAGCAAAAATTCACAGTGAGTGATATATTTGACTGTTTTAAGGCAACATGATGAGAAAACACTCCTTTCACATGAACAGTACGAGAAAATCAGCACAGACAAAAAGTTACTAACAGGAGCTTTAAATCATAATGCTTTCTGACTGAAATGTTGATTTTATGGGGACTAATGCAGAAGTTAAGTGTTTTAAGTGTTAAATAAATACATGTTTTGTCAAAGTGTGATTAAAATGATGTGTTTATGAAGTAAAATGTGTCAAACTTTCACAGTTTCTCTCAGTTATAATGTGTTTCTGTTTGCTAATGCTAAACAAACCGTCTCACAGTCCATCCTAGTTTATTTTAATCATTAGGGATTATCTGGGAGTTAAAGCAGGAGGCTGGTATCTGCTTTGGAAAGGGGCATTTCTTTTTGCAACAACATGCCACCTCCTCCAGTTTCCCTCAAAGCATGCTTTGTAGGCCGGCTGGCTGCCAAAGTAAAGGTCACGCAGAAACCATGCATATGTTGTGATGATCATCCTGTGCTGTCATGAGATTTACTCACCCGCTCTCTCTCTCTCTCTCTCTCTCTCTCTCTGTATCTCTCTCTTTTTGGGTTTTTTTTTTTTTCTTTTTTTAGAGATTCTTCGTGGATGAGTGCAAGTTCAAGGAGACTTTGCTGCCCAACAACTACAACGCCTATGAGTCTTTTGTTTACAAGGGCTTCTATATCGCCCTCAGCAAGCATGGCCGCGCAAAGAGAGGCAACAAGGCCACCACCGCCATGACTGTCACACATTTTCTCCCGCGGCTATGAGAGAAACTGGCAATAACTCATTAATTTGCACATGTGGATGTTCTTCCAGGTAACACAGAAATGCAAAGTCATGATACACACACGGACGGACTGCAAGAGACAACACAAATATTTATTCTGTTTATATATCTGTATATTTGGATAGCTATCTTTGTACATGTACCGTGCTGCTTATTGTTTTTATGGACGGGGCGAGCTGAAGCCTTTGCCTGTCTCACTTTACCTTGGTGCTTGCTGTAACCGAACGACGTGTCACTTCCTTTTTTGAGATGAGGGATGAGCTGTATCCTGTGCTTTTAAAGAGTGAAACGAATACTTTTTATTACCTCAAAGAACCACTTTACTAGAATAAGGGATGCATGGACTTTTTGCTGAAATATCTGCTGAGTTAGTCGTTTCTTTCTAACCTTTTGAAAGCGCTTGGTGGCTCCCTGCTTGATATCCGGCAGTGGGGGTAAAAACTTAAATGCACTACCTTTGCTGCACGATTTAAAGGTGCCTTGGTGTTCCCACTTGTGGCCCCCTTAAACTTGCATGTAAGAGACACCCGCTGGAGTCAGAAATAGGGCTGACACTCCGCAGAGGGCCTCAGAGGAGGAGGAGGGGGGGGGGAGGACTATCTCTGGTTTATTTTCTTTTCTGTAATTAGATTGATTAAGTAATATACAATCTGTGGTTGAGACCAGAGAGTGGTCGGCCATAGCAGCTGGCACGAAGCCATAAGTTTGACTACATGGCTAATAAACAGGGTGGGATATTTATCTATCAAAGCATGGAGAGCTTTTTTAAAAAATGTTTTGGACCTGGCTTGCACAAGAAATGAGAGGATAGATCTGCGAGCGCACAGTAGAAACTGCACATTGTCTTGAAAAAGCTCCTACAGTAACGTGGGCTGCTGTTTTTGAAAGCTTAAGCTGCTCTTGAACATGATGTCCATTGAAAAACGATGTAAATAGTCGCAAATGCAAAAGAAGAAGAAATCAGGAGCTTTTTTTACGCTGCTTTGTCGCAGTTGCCTGAAGGAGGCAAAAAGAGTTCAGGTTGCACAGTGAACCATCCATGATCATGATGATGATGATGATGATGATGATGATGATGATGATGGTGCCTACGTGTTTCGGTGCGAATCGTTCCCTTGCCATTTTGTCTCTTTTTGATTTCACTTTGGGTGTTTGGTGGAGTTTGTGCGTCCCCCTGGGGACGATTCTGCAGGCTGCCTGTGTGCTCTGCTGCAGCACTGCAGTGGCAGCGAGGTGTTGGAAGCCTGAGGCAGATTTAAATGCAATTATGGATGAGTCAATGGTGTGCCCTGAAGAACTGAAGGACAGTGCAGATGGTGGACGAGATGCACACTGTGAGAAGCTGCCTCGTTTTGTTTCAAGGATTTAAATAGTGAGAATGAGCGTTGAGAGCATCTTTACAATGGAACAGGTTATTGATCTGTGAATTGGTATGCATGGTGGCAGTGTGCGTACAAAGGTGCACACAAACCCCACTTTGTACACTCAGTGCTGTCACATAGCGTGAAGTTAATATCTTGTTACATATTCCAAGGATGCTCTCCTCGCCTTGCTCTGTTCCTGAGTATTCAGAGTGTGCATCTCTCCACGTAGCTTTTGCTGCTATTTACCTAAAAACCTCAACCTCACCTCCGTCCATTCCTGCCTTCAGAGAGGAAGCAGGACTATTTAAATCCAGGAAAGACGTATGCGAGGGAGCCCGGCCCCGCTGTCTTTGTTGTTCGTCAGACCCCCTGCAGGAATGTGAATCTGCCAGGATGACAAGCAGCCTCCCACATACCTGAGTTTCTCCCCCTCACCAAACCACACATCCCTACTCATCTCTGAACCCCCCCCCTCCCTCACCAGCTGCAGGCAGGGACCTTGGGATTCCGGCTGTAACCCAGGAGCTTCCTCCTCTCCTTTCAGCCGATTTTAGTTCAAGGTCAGAGTCACGGACCGGCCTTGGCCTCGACCCCAGCGGCCGCAGTTGTCAGCTATGCGGGTCGAACTGCTTCCATGAAATCTTAATTTTAAGCTACATTTGAATCAGGACACGCTGCACTTACGCCAAAACAACCCAGCATACAAGTGAACTCATCACTGGTTGCTCCCTGAAAACAATCTCGGAGTTAAGAGCCCCACCTCTTTAACATTCAGCCCCACAACATGCTGTCCCCTCCTCTTTCCAAGCACTGGTGTTGGGATATTTCTGGGGAGGGGACATCTGCAGAGTTAATGCAGTGTGTGAGGAGCACAGTCACGCAGAGCCTCACCTCTGCTGCTGCAGGATGGCACCACGGTCATCCTCTGGAGGCTGCTGCTACTACTACTCCTGGGCACCGCCCGGATCCCCAAAACACTTTTTCACTACATCCTGACACAGTATCACCTGCTGCTCATTTGTCTTCATGCACAGGTCAATTTATAACAGTATTTTTTCATAGTTAAATCTCGTTTGTTTTTTGTTCGGAGGGTTCTTTAAATTATGCCACGATGCAAGTTTTTCAAGAGCTTGGCTCAAACAAAGACTTGTTGCTGCTGTAGATGAGGCTGCATGAAATACCACAGATCTTGGGAATGAATCAACTCTTTTCCGCTGAAGCAGCACACAAACTAACTTCACATTTTCAGCACTTTCAGCTGAGGAAGGTGTGGAAGTGAACTTGGCACATGCACAGCAACAAGCTCTTCACATGCAAACCTCACAGTCAAGATGTCTGACGTCTTTAGCAGCACCTTATTGATGACATCTTGTTCATAAGCTTTCTGTTAAGAAGAGCTGGATCCCCCAAAAGAGCGACGGTCTGTGTCTCAAACAAAAAGCTCACCTTTCAGCTTTGACCAAAAAAAAACTTTATCCAGATTTCTGTCATCTTTTATTTTTCGTTCCACGGCTTTCTCATAGATTAAATTTGAATCCATTCATGATGAGGAATATCTTTTTAACAATGTCTGATGTATTGGCTTGCCTGAGCCCTGATCTTAACCAGGGGAGTGTGCTTCATGTGTGTTTTTTTTTAAACTCCAGCTCTGACAGGGAGTGAAGCTTCGCTCTATTCCTCTCATCTCTGTTCTCATATACCTCACCCTCTGCCTTAGTTTTGGTTTGCTGATGACTGTAAATGAAGACGAAACAAACTTCAGTTCTTTGTTTCTGAAAAACAGACAATGCTAAGTAAGGATATTAAAGTTTTTTCCTTTTATTTTTGTACGTATGTGCTGTGCACAGCAGTCTACTGTATTCCTGAGATAACAATAAAACTTTTTTTTTAATTGGTTGCTTTTCAAGTGTCATTCTTTGTGTATTTAGCCATGCTAAGAGAAGTATTCAAACATTTTACTGAAGTATATATTAGGGATAGACCGATTATCGGCCGGGCCTATTCGGCATTTTGACGCATATCGGCATCAGCCTTTTTTAAAAATCTGACGGCCGATAAGAGATCAATTTAAAACTGAGTTATTTGGCTCAAAATTCACTAAATCACTTGGCAGAAATGACACTGTCTGCAGAAACCGTAGCCTAGCTTGTGTTCAATTTCTCCTGCAGTTTCTCATCACAGGGGACGAGCTGAGCAGCATCCGTTGTGGCCCCTACAATCACTAGTGATTTAAAACTCATTCAACCACACTTCTAAAAAACTTAAATAACCCCATAAAACAAAGATAAGTGAAATATTAACATTTGAGTTATATTGATATTTTGGAAAACTTTATTTACTATAGAAAACTTTAGAGAGCTATCTATTTGTTTAACTTTTCATTGAACTTTATAAGACATGCTGCTGAGCGTAGGAGCTCCCTGCACTTTGTGTTAGAATTTTAAAACAAAGATGTCTGTCATCTAAGATAAAAAATAATCTTTAACATGTTGCAAATCTGAACAGCTGTTTAATAAACATGCTTAAAGGAATTTAAATGAAGTGTTGGAGTTTGTATTATTCAAAATTCCTACACAAATATTTCCCCTTTTACTGCAAATGTATATCGGCTCCAAATATCGGTTATCGGCCTCCTTGACTACTAATAATCGGTATCGGTATCATCCCTGAAAAAAACATATCGGTCTATCTCTAGTATATATACAACCAAAGCATTACTCAAACATTCTCAGTAGGGATGCACGATATGGAGTTTTCAAAGGGCTGATACAGATACGATTACTGGTATATTTTTTTTACATATTTGTACCTGAGGGTTAGAAACTCCTGTGTATGCAATAATGTTGTTTTCACTACATCTTCATCCAACCACTGGGCCGTGGACCTCGGCATACTCACAGGTCTAAACATTTATTATTATTATTTATTTGAAACAGTTTCAAAATTTTATCTTGGCCAAATTTTTACAGAGACCTGTCAGTGATCATAAATCACCAAATATTCCTCTGATTATAATTATAACAACAATAATTCAAAGTTTCAGCTAAAGCAGACACAAAAACAACGTATGATTTCATGTAAATGGGCATTATGGACCATATATTTTAAAAATAATTGTAAAACCTAAGGCAATGACTTTGCATGAAGTTGACTAAAGAGGTGTAAAACAAAATTTGGACAACAAGTGTTATGATTTGCTGCAGTTAAAACATAATAAGTGGTTTCAAAACAATATTCTGACCAAACATTCACAAGAAGGAGACTGTGAAAAATCATGAAGAAATTCTTAGCTGATCATAACTGTTGTCAAAATAATTCAAAAATTATGTTTTTTAAAACCCCAAATCAAGTCATAGCTTCATATAAATAAGCCATGTTGACCATTATAATACACTAAAGGGTTAAAAGTTTGATGAATGAGGTCAAAGGAAGTTGGCGAAAAAGATAGAATACAGAATCTGGTGAAACTTAATACTATAGGTTTTTAAACAGACATTACTACAAAAATTGCGTTGTCCAAACAAGGAAAACACAAGAGTTAACTTTTCTTGTGCCAGAAATACTCCCATTGAGATACAACGTCTCTTGTATCATAGCAGCACAAAAAGTTTCACAAATAGAACAGGACAAAGCACATAGTGACAAGCAACTAATACACTGATTTATAAACTAGCATTGTTAAGCTCTAAAACATGTCCACAAGCTGATCAGGTGATCCTTTATCCTAGTTTTAAAATCCTCCAATCGAATTACAGAATCCAGTTTCAGGCGACCCTGAAGCTCAAACCAAGGAGAAGGAGCAAAGACATTAAAAGCACTTTCACCAAAGACAGAGCGAGTCCAAGGAATGACAAAAAGAAATTGTCCATGGGACCAAATATGACAGCCGCTGACAACTTTAGGAGTCAATAAGGAGCATAAATAAGACGGCAGCTCCTGTAGGACGGCCTTATAAAGAAAGATATAGCAATGCTCCATTCTTCTGTTGTATAAGGAAGACAAGCCTACCTTTTCATGCCACTGATGCTGTTGTCAATCCGACAGTGAATGTGTGGAGATCAAATTAGACAGGGCAGGCAGTGATACGTCTACAAAGCAGCCACAACTCGTGATAGCCATTCGTGATCTACTGTTGAAGTCCATGGTCTTCTGCATCATAAAAAGATGGGCTGGCAAGTGCTGTGACTTCAGTTATTTTATGATTTTCTCCAAATTTCTGCACTCAAATCAGCACTGTAGCGCTCACCATTTTGCTGGTGCTAATGCTAGTTGCGACTACTGCTGCCGTGTATGTCTTTGATACATCTTTTGTTGCAATGACGACTTTTCAGGTGACTTGAAAGACTTTTTTTCACCTCTCAGAATACTTGTGGCATATTTTGCAAATTGTAATCATGTTATCCTCCACCGAAACAGTGAAAACATCCACACTGGTAACGCCATTTTTACTTTTTCATTATCTTGTTGCAGCCACTTGTTCTTCATCTCTGTATACAATGCCAAATGGCATACCAACGCCTAGGAATGTATGGTTAGGTGAAAACAACTTTTGTTGGTTGTTTTTAATTGGATTAAATTGTAAAATCTGAATGACAAATAACAGAATATTCACTTCTTTCTGCCGATACATATTGTGCATCCCTAACCTAATATTCATGTCAAAATCTTGAAGTCAAAATTTGTAAAAAGTATGACTAAAGTGTTGATGATGCTGGAGTTAACTTTCCCTATGAGAGCATTAATGATGGATCAATGCATGCTACTTCTGTGCTGCTACATTTGGAGCTACTTTGAGCTACTAAAGACACCTTTCACTTATTTGGTCTAGTGGTTCTCAACCTGCAGGGGTCAGGTCCCTCAGAGTCATAAGACGGATCTCAAGGGTCATGACATATTCAAGGGGACACAAAAAATAATAATGCGGCACAAAACTGTCAATTTTTTTCCAGGTTTTCTATAGTATTTACTTTTTGTGAAATAATTTGACTATTTGGATAAGAAGCACTTATCTTATTAAAGTGACAAATACATTTAGATTAGAGATCTGACATATTGAAGTTTACTGTGAGGAATTTTTTATTATTACTATTATTGTTATTGTTGTTCTTCTTATAATCATTATCCTAATTACTATTTATACAATTATTTATATTGTTATTATTATTATTATTACTATTTTTCATTTTTTGTGTTAATTATTACAATCTTAATATTATTATTTTCTATGTTTGTATTTACTTATTTTTAATTGTGTACTATCTATTTATTTATTCATTTATCTTTACTTTTGGACTATGGACTAGGTGTTTTCAAAAATCTTGTTTGTTTTTTTTGTCTCTGAGTCTGATGGCTGCATTGTTGTTTTGTGATGTTGGCCGAGTCTAATAAAAACATTTAAAAAAAAAAAAAGAAATCTGACATATTGAACTGATAAAACCTAGAAACATGACGACTGTTCACAACTTATACACTTCTTTTAGTGACGTGTGCTGCTGACCTCTTGGCCAGGTCGCCCTTGTAAATGAGGTCTTGATCTCAATGGGACTCATCTGGTTAAATAAAGTTTAAATAAAAAAAATAAAATAAATCTGAAAGCCAGCTGCTTATAAAGTGACATGCAATAAAACGACAAAAATAAAGTACAAGCTGCTCAAAAGTGTATGCTTTAACAGAAATTGAGTAAATGAAAAAAATGTTCCTCAAAAGTTCCTTAAACTTCTAAGATTGTTTTATATTTGTGTTTGTTTGTTACAAATGAATGAGGAGGAGGATGTTTGGTTTTTCCTTGAAAAATATATTCTACTTTTAAGAGGCCCTTCCTCGAACTGGTCGACAGTTTAATGAGTCCTGTGCTGTAACTACCTCATCCAAAAATAGCTTGGTCTGTTACATGTAGCTCCATTCCCAGAGCTAAACAAGGGCGTGGCTCCCTCTGGTGGTGACATGTTGAAAATGTTGAGTTGGTGCGTAAAAGCTGCAAACGGAACTACCCTCACACAATGAGTAAACATCAAGTTCCTAGTCCATCGTGGTTGAAATGTTATCGTTATATTATATCCTTGTTTTTTAAATATATTTTACACGAGTCTCCATATATGTCTTTGCATTTTGTTTTCTTTTTTTATTGCTCAATGCACAATGTGTCCTCTCAAAACAAAACAAAAACACACTTGTGGACTTTGGACCATTAGGAAATAGTCTCAGAATAATGTTTAAGGTGTATGAGTCAGGACGTGTCACCAAAAATAAGAGTCCTGTCTGACCGAGAGCATCAGGATAAACAGACAGAGGTGGCCCTTCCGCTGCAGCAAACCCGCACATCTGCTTTGGGGGCGAGTTTCTTTTTTTTACTCTAAGGATGTGAGCAGGAGTGGCACTCAGGGGGCTTTAAATAGTCTCCAAACTTTGGGACAACAGAGCATCTGAAAACTTCCAGCAGCTCGCAGCAGACAGCACCAGCTTTTTGCTCCAGGATGGACGTCAACAGGAGACTTGGTTTGAGAGACACCGTGCTGGCGCTCTTCCTCGCTGTGCTCCAGGGAGTTCCTCTCGGGGAAACGGCTCCGAATCCATCACCGCTGGTTGGATCCAACTGGGGCAACCCGAGAAGATACATCCACCTGCAGACATCCACCGACCTCAACAACTTCTACTTGGAGATCAGACCGGATGGCACTGTGCGCAAAACCACCATCAGGAGTTCATATAGTAAGATGCGTTTTCCTCCTTTTCCAAAACAGTCAATAAAATGTTGTAATGTCGCTTTATGGAGTTCTTTCTTCAACATCCTAAAGCTGATTGCCTTTTCTTCCACGAAGGTGTGATTTTGCTGAAAGCTGAAACAAGAGAGCGCATCGCCATCCTCGGAGTCAAAAGTAGCCGTTACCTGTGTATGGATTTGGAGGGCAACCCATTCAGCTCAGTAAGCAAATACTTTTTATCCAGTTTGATTGAGCTTTCTATTCATTCAATTGATAGATTTTGTGTATTGCACCCTTAAAGCGTTTTACGCATTTAAGTCAAGGCGATCTCTCATGTGTTTTCTTTTACGCACTACTTTTTTATATCGGGCTATTAATTAATTTAATTAATTTTCAATTGCCCAGTTCAGATGATTGTAACTTGTTATTAAATTAACCCCTAAAAGTTCAGTTTGTTGTCATTTTGGGGAATGTACGCTTATCTTTTTATCCAATTACGCGCATTTACGCAAAAACTACAGCATCTCTTTTTCATTAACACAAATAAAGAGCCGGTAGGGAGGAAGTAAGCTCAATTTCCCAGAGTAGTTTTACTCTTTGATAGTTAGGCATGTCATTTAAAACAAATATATTTGTATGGCGCACAGGCAGCAAAGGAAAATGGCAGACATTGGAAACATGCGCAAATATACCCAGATTTTTACCGCTTCCATAAGTATAATGTATATTTGCAACTTTTAAATACATATTTCAACTTAATGTATTTCTTTTTTGTACATGTACTAATGGGAAAGTCATATTATGTTGGGAGTCATACTATGCAACAATGAAAAAACTTCCTTCCATTGGGCTGCGGTTATAAAGAGTGCTAGAACCTTTTTTGGAGAGAATAACACTTGTGTTGTAATGCAAATAAAAGTGAAAGAAGGTAAAACAGAAATCAGCTTGCATCCCTTATGAAAATAAAGGAATGTCTCCTCTGTGGTTTCATTTCCTCACTCTCTCTCTCCTTCCTTCTCTCAGCCCACCTGCCTCAGAGACGACTGCCTCTTCAACCACAAACTTCTGGAGAACAACCGGGACGTGTACTACTCCTGCCGAACCGGCATCCTCTTCAACCTGGAGGGCTCCCGGCAGGTGTTCTCAGCTGGCCAGAACCTTCCGCAGACCTCCATCTTCCTCCCCAGAAAGAACACGGTACCACTGGAGCGCCTCCTGCTCAGGGAGAAAAGGAACCAGGTGGTGGATCCCTCCGACCCGCAAAATGCCTTCATCGCTCGCGCAGAGGAGGGCTCGGACTCCCGGGCTGTACCGGAGGACGACACAGACCTGGAGCTGGAGCTGGAGGTGGAAGTGGAGTTCGAGGCCGGGGACGATGGACGCAACGTGTCCAGGGAGACGCCGGTGGCTCCACCCGCCCACGACCCCTGGAACGTGCACTCGTCAAACCCTGCGAGCCCACGGAGCTCCGGAACCATGGGCTGATTATAGATACGACTGATATGGTGTCAGTGAACGAAGTCTGAGTAAATCCAAGTTGTAGCCATCTTTGTAGTTTTATAGTAAATGAGGGGAAAAGGGTATTTTATCAGACTTAATTTTAAAAACTGAAAGGAGAGCATTCAGGTATTTCTTTCTCTTCATTCTGTATGAATGATGTACTTTATTGTCATCGCCCATTCACCAAAAACAGTGTTTGTACATTATATGTAGAAGAATTCTAGACTTGACTTGCCCATTTTTGCACAATTTACAACTCTTCTTGCATTTCCTTCTTTGAGGTCACTGTAGATGTAAGTTAAAGATTAAGTTAAATTCATTTAAATGGGGGCGTAGGGAACACAAAGTCAAGTAAGCATGTGTTATTATTTTTTTTGTCTCTCTTCTTTGAGGTTTTACAGCTGGTCTGAAAAAACCCATTTCAGAGTGACAGGACCAAGACTCTATCCACAAGTGTCGAAACATGCAGTCATGATTTTAAACCAAAATACAAAATTCCATAACTTTTCTAAAGTCTGTGTTGCGTTCACGTGTCTGCATTTGTACAGTCTAATTCATGACTTGAAGGAATATAGCCTAAATATAGGGTAATCAAATCTGGGCTCTTGCAAAGAGATTTTTTTTTACAGGTGCCGGGCACCACCAACAAACAAAAACAGCCAGTCCCTTATAATATTTATTTATTTAATTTCATTCCTTTATTGTTATTTATGGTATTTATAAGGATGCTTTACTCTCAAATGTACATAAAAGAAAACCTTGTTTGTCTTTTGAATGTATGAGCTGGAGGTGGAGATGACGTGTTGCTGGAATTTGGGACAAAATAAATAAATAGGCTTAAGAAAGATGCTGAGTGATGTGTCATTTCTGCAAACTTATATATCAGCCGAAAACTATTTTAATTTGAGTGAAATTTGTGTCTTGAAGAAATGTCTTAACATGAACCTGCTAGGAAAGCTGTTGGCTATTTATGCTCATTAGCGTAATACTTTGAATTTCACGCAGTTATGTCAGCGAACAGGTAAAGGTTGGAACTAAGTCATTTCAATGTAAAAATACACTTTATATTTATACTGTATACACATTTCTATTCAAATTAAATAAGTGTGTTAAATGTTAGTGATGTTAGTGTAAGTGTTAAATTTCACGTTGGGGTTAGCACATCCACACTCATTTCTAAAGTTATTTTTGGGCATTTTTTCCATTATTAGGTAACCTGCTAAGAGACTGAAATGTTGGGGGTTAGGGGGAAGGCATGAAGTGATGGGTCATGGCCAGCGATTGTTGTGATGAGTACTATATCCTACATACATAGCTTAAACCGCTAGGCCAACCGGCACCCCATTCATACATTTTATCGACTTCAATTTCACGGGATATTGAGTTTATTTCTGTTGTTCTCTTGTGATCTTAATTGTTTGTCAGACGATCAAAAACAAAAACATAAAATAAAAAAAAACAAAGCAAACAGAAATAGTCTTAGCTCACTAGTGTGGGCGATAGAAATTATTGTTTTCGGAATATTTTCCCGTCATATCCCGCTTTGTTACCCAAGATAATGAGAAAAACATCAAAATCTCATGAAAACAAGTAAAGGGCCCCCCCCCAAAATTTGGGGCGGGGCATCACAATCCTTTTGAATCCTTTTTTTTTTTTAAGTCTCTGGCTAGTGTCAGAAAAGTTACCTTGGGTTCTTCTCTTATCACAATATTTAGTATGTGTAAGAAAAAATTGCTAATTTTCTGTTTACTGGAAGATCTTCATGTTTTGAGGTATTACCTTTGTGTCATCAGCGTAGATTGATCTCATTTTGTTTGTAATATTGTTGCTTTATTAGCTGTGTGAGAGAAAAAACATCTTTGAGGAACAGTTTCAATGAAGTGGCACAAAAACAGCACTCATGAGACAGAATCAGTATTGTCATGTTATATTGCACAAGTCAAATAAGCAGCACAAAACTGGAGATGACAAATACTCCATGTGTACTTATCAGAAGGTAGAAATGAACTGAC
This sequence comes from Notolabrus celidotus, assembly GCF_009762535.1. Classification (NCBI taxonomy): domain Eukaryota; kingdom Metazoa; phylum Chordata; class Actinopteri; order Labriformes; family Labridae; genus Notolabrus; species Notolabrus celidotus. The sequence goes on from NC_048292.1 coordinate 13,579,281, forward strand.
GATACAATGACAGAGGCATCCAATCCCTGTCGTACAAGCACTACTTAAAAGCTGTAAAACAATCATCTTCAGACAATATTTGATTGCAGATTGTTCTGCAGCAGAATAGTTACATGACTTTGTGTTATTTTTAGTTTTTTTCCTTGCAGTAGCAGAATTAATAGATATTGTTTTTGAATTGTTGAGGCTGTGACGAGCTTCAAGGCTCAACCATTCAGTCGGGAATAAAACTCTAAAAATAGAGAAAAAAAACTTCAAATGAACACTTACAAGCCTGAAACAAACACACATGAATATGTAGCACCAAACAACAGTACAAAGACAGATGTCTCAAATGTCTTTTTTTATATGTGCAACTCTTTAGTATTATCCGTCATCAATAAATATGTAGGAAAGTCACAAAGATTCAGTGTTATGTTGTATTGCACGAGTATAATGAGCAGAAACAAATACATCAAGATGAAAATGCCTCACTTACTGACAGTGCTCAAAAATAAATTAAATAGTTCTGACTTTGGTATAAGATGATAAAAGAGGCAATAAAATGAACTATTAAAAGTTTTTTATGACACGAGTGCTTACTGATCCACAGTTAGATGGATGAGGAGTGTTTGATAGTACAGTACTGCAAATGTATAGAGTATTTACCCACTTGTGATTGCTGGGATGACATAATTTACCCTGTGCGTCATGTGCGTTGATGTCAGTCAGCTGTTGTAACTTTGAGTTCATTGATTCTCCTTTTCCCTTTAGTGTTCGTGATTGTTCCCATCAAAGAAGTACAACATACTCCAAGTTTTCCGTCACTTTTCTTCTCCTCTACATTATTCTGCAGCTGCGAGGTCATCCAGGTGTTTCTTCCGGTTTGTGAAGACGCAGCGAGCAGCTGAGAGGACAGGGGACCGGGACGACTCAGACTGGCTCAAAGTGAGAACGTAGCGGCTGATTCCCGTGTTGGGACAGGGTGCAAACAGCTGGGACATCTTTACCCCTTGAGGTAGAGAGCTGTTTAAGTCCTCCACGAGGTGCTTGTTGGCTACACGGATGTAGGCGCCATGACTCACGACCAGGACGTGGACCGGCACTCCCTGGAGGCCATCGTCAGCTGAAGCAACGGGAGCATCACCCGATGCAGAAGCAGAGGCAGACGCAGAGGTCCCGTTAGCAGCTTCTGATACTTCTGCGGAAGCGCTCGGTTCTGACGAGCCGTGCTCTTCCAGCATTTTTTTGAAAAGGACTTTGAGGAATTTTTTGAATCGGAGTCTCACCTGGAAGCGGGGTGATATTGAACCAGTTCAATACAGAAAAACACCTGAAATCCAAGCAGGATTTGACTACAATGTTTCCTCTTTTATTCTTTTACATTTTGTATTGTGTATGAAACATTTTTTAGAAACAGTTGAAGCAAAAAATGCCTCAAAATTTTCTTTTGGAAGTTGCTCCAGAGATGAAACTATGCTGAATTTATATTAAATATATTTTATACTAAATATAAGGTGTCTTTCTTTGCATTAAAATGTCTCATCGTTTCATACAAGTCTTTTGGTATGCAGTAAAAAAATTTAATTGTCAGCACTGATTTTTGCAAGTTGACTGCAATACACAAAATGACCACAACATGGCGCTGTTACACAAGCAATACTCTTCTTGACCTTGAGTTTCCAAGCAGTTGGCTCAAACGGACTGACTCACCTGGTCTAAAGTTTCTCCTCCTGGCGGGGTGAAGTCCCGACATGACTGTCCACTAGCGTTTGCCATGTTCTTCATATGATCTTTGGGATGTCCTTCACAAACACCAAAACCCTGCATTAACAAAACAACCACGATTTAGAGTTCACAAAACAAATGATAACATTTTACTTTAAATGTTGAATAATGCATATAGACATCCGATCTTACCCTCTCTCTGAGTAACGGCTCCAAAACCATGTCCATGCCAGAGCAGTGAGTGTTGTTCCTCAGAATGAGCTCAGCCGTCTAACCGGAGGAAATAAACGCTGGAAATTACTGACTCAAAACATTTGTAAGCACAAAAAGAATCTGCCTATGGTCAAGCTAAAAAAGTCATTAATACATCGTCAGCACCAGTGAGTCAAAGACCACAGAGACATGAGAGCTAACAAAAGTATTTCAGAGCTGCATCCTGTTTTTCCATTTTTCTTTTGTCACAATCAAGAAAATAGAACATTTGACTCAGGCAACTTGTTCCGGATGTTAATACAACCCCGATTCAAAAAAAGTTGGGACGCTGTGTAAAATGGTGAAAACAGTCTGCAAATAATTTAGAGCCTTTTTTTTAAGTTATATATTTTTGGCTTTTTTGCCTTTATTTGATAGGACAGCTGAATGTAGGGAGTGGAGAGCGGGGGGAAGACATGCAGGAAATGGTCGACCAGGCGGGAATGGAGCCGGCGACACCTGCGACGAGGACTGTAGCCTCTGTATGTTGGGCGCTTAAACCGATAGGCCATCAGTGCCCCTTTCGAGCCTTTTTAAATTGAAATAGTGATAGCAAAGAAAACACGTCAAATGTAAAAACGAAACATTTCATTTCATGTATTCTCATTTTGAATTTTAAGCAAGCAACATGTACAACAAAAGTCAGGACAAGGACAACAAAACACAGAGAGGGTTGCATAATGCTAAAAAAAAAAAGCACTTGCAGGAACACCTCCCAGCTTACTGGGTTGATTTGGAATAGGTTGCTAACATAACCAGGTGTTAAAAAAAACACACTTCAGAGAGGGTACATCTCTCAGAACTAAAGCTGGGAGGAGGTTCACCACTCTGTGAGAGACTGTGTGAGCACATCGTTCAACAATTTCAGAATAATGTATGAAATTGTAAGGGATTAAGGGGCAGCATTAGTTTGTACATAGAAAATACATAAAGAATATAACATTGTTAAAAGATTCAGAGAACCTGGAATCATTTTAGGCAAAGGGGACAAGGTCGCAAACCAATGGATGGCCATGATCTTCAGGCCTTCAGTTGGCCATGCATTAAAAACAGACATGACTCTGTAGAGGAACTCACTGCATACTGAGAAGTATGCAGGTATGTCATCATGCACAGGTTAACTGAGATGCTGATTGATAATTAAAGAATAAAAAAGTGAGGATTGGATATTTGATAGTTGTGGAATCACTGACGTCACTGATGAAATGTTTAGGCTGGACATGTTGGGGATTTCATTAACCTATAAAATAAGTAAGAAATCATAAATCACTGTGAAAACTTTCATATAATATGCAATATCTTAATCAAAATACCTCTACTCTCTACCTGACTGTATATATTTGTCATTTTTTTATATTATTACTGTATATTGTCTTTTATACATATTTTCTACCAGTTTTAATTTTTTTTGTATTCATAACATGCACCTTCAGGAGCAGCGCTTCTAATTTCATTGTACACCTGACAATGACAAATAAAGGCTATTCTATTCTATCATGATAGACAATTGAAAGTAGCAAGGTAGTTTTCAAGTTTGTAGGCTTAAACTAAAAGTAAGAAGTCAGATTATCCCAAAAAAAATCTGTCTGGGTGGAAGGTTTAAACCCAAAGAATGCTGTTTCTCCTTTTTCCTTTTTCAAAAGCAAACAAAACATCCCTCCAGTGTGTGTTTTATGGACTTATTATAATGTTATGAATGCTGGCATGAAGCCATTAAATATAAATGAATGAAAGTCTGACCTGTACGGCTCTTTTTAGGTTACTGGCGAACACCCTGTTGAAGTGGATGTCTCTGAGGTATTGTCCCACCGCCTCGCCCTGCTCCATGCCTGCCTCTGATAGGACCGTGTCCACACCTTGTCCTTTGGAAACACAGGGTGTCAGCATTTTATGACAGTCTATGGTTAGTGCAAATTAATCAGTGCAAAGGTGATTTTTCCTGTACCATGCAATATGTAAGAATTATAAGCAACACAAAAAACACATATAACACAAAAGATGTTTGTTTTTTTTCATGCCAGAACAGAAAATGTGAAAGACAAGAGAAACAGCTCAAAGACTACCTACCTTGCAGCAGTTTTTCCTTGTTGTACTGTGTTTCGCCACTGTGTGAAAATAGAGCAGTAACAATATATTAGCTTGACCACATCACCCTTTTTCACGGTTAACAAGCTGTTCATACTGTTTTCAAGTATTAATCCAGCTCAGCAGACAGAAGGTTTCAAACTTCAGCCTTGCCCTTGGTAAACTTAAACAGTACAGCTAGAAATGCAGCAGCGTCTACCAATCTAACAGGAAATACGGATTCTTTGTGATAGATTGTAATCATCAGTTCTTTCATGGTCAATTCTGCAAACATATACCGACAAATTCCACATAAAAAGAGTCACTTACTGCCGTACGAGTGTCAAACTGAATGTAAACATCTTCAACCGTGTAGCTCCAACTTTACTTCCTGGTTTGTGCGCAAGTGACAAGCACGCAGTTATGTAACGTAGACACTTACGTCATGACGCAAATGGAATACTGCATTATCATGGTATCTGAATATCTGGATAAAGCGAATATAGACGATTGAATTATCACAACCATAGACTTTGTATGCTTTTAAAATGACAAATAGAAATAAAATCACACCCCAAGCAACCATTAAATATATCACATTAGAAAAGGAGAAATACAGATTTTTAAAAAGTGCTGAATCACGTTTAGTCCTACGTTTGTATGTAGTTTTTTTTTATTTTTTTTTATTTTCATCTTTTTTGTGTTTTTTTGCAAATACTTGAATACAATGATATTATTTTATACACTTTTATTTATTTATGTATATAAAGAAAAATATTATATATTTAAATATATATATCAAATACACATTTTCTGTAAGGGATAATGTATGGATAGCAGGTTGTTATGGGAAAAAGAATCCCGACATTGTGAGACAAGACACCAATGCAAAGCCACTAACTTAAAATACAACCATGTTGTCAAAAACATTGATTAAAATATTATTTTATTGATTTAAAATGATTTATGTATACAGTTTTAAAAAAATAATCCCAGTGATTCCACTTCAGTTAGCGTGCCATGGTGATGGATTCTTATTTGCCTGTTAAATGTGACTGAACTCTTTTCAGTGGATTGTTTTGACATGAATGCATGTGATCAGTTTGACTCTGGTGTTATCTCTCATGTTAGGGAATGTTAATAACCGCTGACAAGGGGTTTTGACCAATCAGAATCAAGCTTCTTACACAACCAGAAGATTAGTAAGAAAGCCAGGTAATACATTGAATTAATACATATATGTGGAACTCTGTTAACTGTCTGTCTATTAAGATTATCACTAGTTCACTAGTATAAAATGCAGCCGCTCTGATTTTAACAGGCACATCAAAATATCAACACATCATTCCTGTCCTCGCCAGCCTGCATTGGCTGCCAGTTTTTTTTATTGTGTCAATTTTAAGATTTTATTGATTACTTTTAAAATTTTAAATGGACATGCCCCAAAACTATTTAAGCAAGCTTTTAACCCCCTATGTGCCTGGGCGGCCCCTCAGGTCTGTGGATGCATCTCTGCTGGTTTGCCAAGATCCCGCCTTCAAACAAAAGGTGACCTTTTCAATCAGAGCTCCAAGTTTATGGAACTCCCTGCCACTGACAATTAAACAGTCCACAACCTGAACTGCTTTTAAATCTTCACTAAAAACACTTTTATATAAGAAGGCATTTCTCCACCCCTAATTCTTGAATTTGCTCTGCATTCAGATATCTTGTTTTGCTTTTATCTTTTTTCTTCCCCCTGTTTGCACCATTTTTTATGCTTTGTAATTCTCTGCTTTTTTGTTGTAAAGCATTTTGTAACCTTGTTAAGAAAAGTGCTATATGATAAAGTTTATTATTATTTTATTATAATACACTCATCTCTTTTTCCCTATGATTATTTTCTGTTGGAAAAGTTCTTGTCCTTTTACATGTTCTCTCATTTTTCATTGGTGTAGTCTCCCTCTTGTGGCAAAAGATAGGTAAGACCCCACATACTGTTAAGAGACATGTATTAAATGGATTATTAGTCTGCGTAGTGTCCGAGGAAGAAAAACAAACAAGTGAAATGATTTTGGCCAATTTTATTGATGAGAAATATTTGAGGTACGCTGTGTGGTTGCACATGGGAATCGTGGGAGAGGAGTTTGGAATAACAACCACACTGAACAATGACAAAACATTCCTGTGGTTTAAAATTCGACCAAATGGGTACCTCAAAAAATAAACATTTCATTTGACTCCAATGAACCGATCAAAACTTGCTGATGAAACTCCCAAGAAGGAAAAAAAACAACATTTTTTTTTTGTCTTTCTGTTACACGTATAACATACAGCACAGGCTGCTTCTTGACTTACCTATATGAAGTACCCTATATTATAGTATAGGCACTCATAAATGCACAGTGGAAGACATTGTTTGATTTCAAGAGAAGAAGCACCTTCTTTCCTCTCATCCAGACAGAAAAAAAAGTGAAACCCGTCCAATAAATTCAGAGTGAAAACAACGTGTGTGATGTGAAGTTTTGATGAGGTAATGCGAGATGAGCGCTCGCTCTATCCATCCAAATTAACCTGAGGTACACGAACATAACAAAGAAGCAGCAAGAGTATGATAGAATATAAAGATACAAATGAAACAATAAAAGAATAAAACATGCTAATCAAACAGATCAATAAACACGAGTACTTCCAGTCCCGCACCAAACTGTGACGTACACATACAACAGAGAAGCAAAAAAAAAAAAAAAAAAGACTTGTTACATATCTGACATTTCATAATATAGCAGCACACAAGTGAATCACAATAAGGCATCTTTGTGTAAGACTAGAAAAGAAAAAGCTTCATAGCAGCAAGAGAATGATGTGTATAATCTAGTTTTGTCACTTTGGAATTATCTCTTTTGTAATTATACACAAACCCTTAAAAGCATAAACATTTTTTTCTGTTTAAAGCATTTTTTTTTTTACGGAGAAACATTTGGCTTTTGGACAACAGAACAGAACATGCACAAATACAATTTAGAAACTACATTTCTTTTCTAAAACGTAATGAGGATTTCTGCACATGGAAGAATTGGTAATATACAGTCACACTTTCCCACCGTGTAAACCCGAAACCTACGAATGTACAACGAAAGAAAAAAAAACTTCAGATCAGAAAGACGCTTACATCAAAAGAGCAAAACAAGGAAGAGTATATGTAGGAGACAATATGTTCTTAACTCTTTAAAGAACTGTTGGAAGGTTTTGGCTATGGATAAAGAAAAAATTCAAGTTCAAGGTTAAATAATCGTATGAACAAAAAAAAGAAAAAAAAACGAAGTCTACAAGCGACTCGGCTTTTCTTAGTTTAAACTATTACACCAATTATCCTACCTCTACTTACCTATCGGGGCGTAGCTTTCAAGACAATGTGCGTTACCCCATGGGAATCCAGCCCGAAAAAAATCAAATAACTTAAAAAAAAGAATTTCAAAATGACCCTAACAACCCCACTGAACTCTACTCAACCACCATCCCCTTACCAATCTTAAGGAGTGTGTTTTTAAAAGTGCATCGATAATGTTCCAAGCCGCCCACTCTCAAATAAAAAAAAAATAATCATGACAAAATGATAACAGGAGAAACCTCATCAGGGATTCCTCCTCCTCCTCCTCCTCCTCCTCCTCTTCCGCCTGTGTGTCACTCAAGTATCTTGCAACTGCAGAAACGTTATATAGCTTAAGTTAACTTCCCTCGCTGTTTCGCTATCAACAAACAATCCAGACTTCCCCCACTTCCACATGCGTTTCTTTTCCTCAAAATGACTCCTGAAAAATCCTCAGAACTGCGCTCATTTCCTCTCAAACTTGCAAAATCATCCTTTTTCCTCTTCTGACACGACGTCAAAACTGCTCAGCTGAGCTCAAACTCCTCTGCGAACCATCCATCAAACCGTTGAATCACTCTTTAACAAGCCAGAGCAAGAACAGAACAACAATAATGTAGCCTATCTGAATGACAATACATGTGCATATGATCCTTTTTTGAACAAACTGTGGATGTAGCAGTGAAATCAAGACGGTCAAAAGTCTCCTCTGTTCATATCTTACAGTAACCTCCGCTCAAGACCTCACAGCCCTTCTCATGCTCGTTCCTCTGTGAGCGGGCCCAGCCCACTCCCGGCCTCTGCTTTTTTTCAGCATAAATAGTTATTAGTGCTACAGGTGCACAGTATGATACATAGAGAGGTCGCAGCTAGCTACAGTAGCACTCCTCTGGTTGGATATCAGCTTGGTTTAAATGCCATGTACTGTGATATCATCTTTTTAAAATCACTGCTGTGAGAAGATCTCGCAAGGAAAAAAAAATGCGTCTGAATCAGAGTTGAGAATAAAACTTGATCGATCGATCTGTGGATTGATAACTGCTCGCTAAAGATGATAAAAGAGTAACATAACTAAATGCTAGCTAAATATACATTAACTTTAATATAATTTTATGCTAGGTTGTATCAAAGGAAATATGTATATTTCACAAAATTATGCTATTTTTTTTTTCAAGTATGAAAATATATTCAGGTTCCCGTTCTGGGAGACCTTAGGCACTATCAAGTTTTTAACGATTTCTTAAATAGCTCGTAGGATTACATGAAAGTACACCCAGCCATGTATGAACGGGGCAACGAAGGAGAAAAAACTAGAAATTTCTTATCATCTAAAAGTTCATCGATTGTCACACCATCACTCATGTCGCGTCCTGGTACTGGCAGACCACGCCCCCCTCCTTTAGCTCCTGTTAGTTCATTGGTTGACTGCCATGAGTGGTGTGTGTGTGTGTGAGAGCCGGGCGGTTTCATAAGTTGATGTCCCGTACGTCTGTGGGGGTGCTTGACTGGTCTTGCTGCTCCCTCGCCTTGTTGCCCGCTCGGATCACCGACTCCTGACGGCACTGCTGGCCCTGCTGCAGGCTGGTGGCCAGCACACGCTCTATTTGCTCCTGGCAAGCTCTCAAACAGTCCTGGAACAAATAGAGGGTCAGATGTTATTACACTCATACGTACTTCAGTTACAGCTCTGCTAGTGGTCAAATGCTCTTCAGACAGGTTAGGGTTTTGAACACAGACCAAACAATCTCACGAGTTCTTAATGCCACAGTCACACCTCCTGCTTCATGAGACAGTTGGATGTTCTAGCGCCTGTTTTAAAACATTAAGAGTTAAACTTAAAGCTCCTGTGAGGAATGTTCAGTTTGTGATTTTGGCACCCCATGTGGACAAAGTGGTACCCTTTATCTCTTTATAAATCTTGTCTGTCATTGTGTAAATAGCTTTTCTGATTAAATAATTTGGGTCTCTTAGGGCTGCAGTAACCGAACATTTTGATTGTTCAATTACTCGATTATGCTGGCGGTTAATCGAGAAATCGAATAAGAAATTTTGCACACTATTTTTTTTGAACGTGGTGCCTTTTATCACGTTGATGACCTTAATTGGGTAAATTGTTTTTCTGATTAATTAATTTTGGTCTCTGCAGTAGCCGAACATTTTAGTAATCGATTATTTGATTTATTCTGGCAATTATTCGATTAATCGAATAAGAAATGTTGCATGCTCAGAAATTTTAATTTTTTTACAGATATATGTTTTTGGTCTTTTTCTCGCCTTTATTGGACAGGACAGATGAAGAGAGACAGGAAATGTGGGAAGTAGAGAGCGGGGGGGAAGACATACAGTAAATGGTCGATCTGCCGGGAGTCGATCCGGCGACCTTTGGGACGAGGACTGTAGCCTCTGTATGTGGGGCGCTTAGACCGCTAGGCCACCAGCGCACCTGCTCAGCAATTTTTCTAAATAATGTGGTGCCATTTATTACTTTGCTCATCTTGTCCTTTATTGTATAAACTGTTTTTCTGATTACTTATTTTTTGCTTTTCTTAAAGCTGCAATAACCAAACATTTTAGTACTCCAGTATTGTACTGATTACTCTGGCGATTAATCGAATAATCGAATAAGAAATGTTGCATTCTCAAATATTTTTTTACAAAGTGGTGCCTTTTAGTACTTTGCTGATCTTGTCCTTTATCATGTAAATAGTTTTTCTGATTACTTAATTTCGGTCTCTATAGGGCTGCAGTGACTGGACATTTTAGTAATCGAGAAGTCCATCGATTATTCTGGCAATTCATCGAGTAATCGAATAAGAAATGTTGCATTCTCAGCTATTTTTTTTTTACAAAGGGGGGCCTTTTAGCGCTTTGCTGATTTTGTCCATTATTGTAAACTGTTTTTCCAGTTTATTTTATTTTATTATTCATTTCCTGTTTACTTAATTAGGGCCGCAGTAACCAAACATTTCGGTACTCAATTATTCGATTATTCTGGCAATTAATCAAGTAATCGAATAAGAAATGTGGTGTGCTCAGCAATTTTTTCATTAAATGTACTTTTCCCATTACTGCTGTAACAATGCAAACTTCCCTTTTGCAGTAATAATAAATGGTTGACTTATCTTGTTACTAAGCCAATTAAGTCTGCTTTAAACAAGGCCTTGATTAAAATAATTACCTCAATGCTTTTTTTAAATCAATATATTCATTGTATTCGAGGAATTGTTTGAGCGCTAGTCTCTTTGGTAGTTCTTGGTATCAATTTCTCTGTCAGAAAAACTCCAAACAGGAGTTTTAAAATACCAAAACAAGAAAGAGAAAGTAAGTTGTCACATGCAAATAACTTGTCTTTAATTATATCTACACAAGATATAGAGAATATATGAGTTTCTGTTTATAAGACATAAACATTTATATTCAAACTTCACAAAACAGCACAAGAAGTAAAATTAAATGAGTCTTTAAAACTGTAACATTACTGATAAATGCAAGAACACCAGAGGCTGTAATATTTGCACCTGTACGTAGACATTAGTGTGCAAAAAAAATCTGAAATTTCATCTCATCTGATGTTCAAGTTGTTCAAGTGCTACAGTCACATGCACTGAATACCAGCAGGGAATTATGTGTGTTGAGGTAGGTGGTCCTGTCTGCATCATGACCAGAACAATGGGTACCAGCACAACACAGAGCGCAGAGCTACACGGTGGGTACAGGACTCCCTCTGACACGAGACCTGTGCGTGTCTGAGGTATGAACTGTACAGGGGCCTAAAAAAGAGCCCTGTGGTCTCTCAGGGAAAAGATTGGCGGCTCTGGATTCTGGACTCCCTTCCTCCAACCCCTCAACCCCCACATACCCCCCTTTGGGTTTACAGCACGGTCAGTCCCATGCGGCGGTCTAGAGGAAATGGCTTTGACCTACTGCACCCTGACCCTCTGAGTTTGGGTGTAAAACAGAATATAGGACATTGGGACCGGATGTTTTTGGACAACTTGTCTTGTGAAATGAGATCCTCTCTCTCTCTCGGTCTGTCTGTCCGTCTGTCTGTCTCTCCGCAGGTCTGTGAGGAAGATGTGGGAGGTCTGCCTCGCTGGGCCGGCTGCAGGACTCTTAAAAGAATGGAGCAAGGCTCGCAAAGAGGCCAACATTCCTTTGAAATGTACGGATAATTGGAACCCGATGGGCTGCAGTCGGAGCGCCTGTTGTGACGGCTGCGTTGCGGGGCCCTTGTTGCCTTGGAGATGTAACCACAAGCTAAAGAGGCATACGTGTTGATTCTGTGGAGCACTGGCTTTGGACTTTTTTGGATCTCCTTGCGTCTGAGCTGGTTCAACAATGACTCAGTTTCACAATGAGAGCACACTCTGGCAGAAATATGACGTATTGTATTTTTCTGTCTGTGTGCAGTGCAGCATGAAATAACTACTTGTCCAATAAATGGCTACTTTGAATGTTTGTGCTGATGGCTGCGTATTGAAATAGGTATTCATACATTTCAGACACACAGTACAAACTATAGCTTTTCATAGAAGAACACTTACGTCAACTTGAAATAATTAAAGCTCAACATGAAGGCATGCAAGTTCTATTGCTTATCAATCAATCTTTATTTATATAGCGCCAAATCCCAATAAATGTTATCTGAAGAAGCTTGACAAACAGAGCAGGTCTACACCGTACTCTATGTTGAATTATTAACAAAGACCAACATCAAGAAAGGATAAGACTCAGTCTTATCTCATTTTAATCCACCATGAGTAGAGCACTTTGAAGTATTTAGCTAGTTACAGCGTCAAGGAAAATTTTCGTTTTAACAGGCAGAAACCTCGAGCAGAACCAGACTCATGTTAGACGGACATCTACCTCAATTTATTATGGCAAAGCCATAGAGGCCTATTTGTTTTCTTTTTAAAACTCTACAGTTCAATTCAGTTCAAATTAGAAATTGCTACTAAATATATGCAATATATGTAGAAACTAGGGATGTCACACTTCTTAATACACGGTCTAATTTGCGCTTGTGACTGCACTATTTTCAGTTTTGTGTCTTACTAGCTTCCTTGAGTTATTCAGCTTCGTACATCCTGCATTTACAACATTTCTGGAATCACCATACATCCACCTCCTCCTAAATCTCCTCTCTATCCCAAGCAGAAAAGGGTAGCGGGACCGGAAACAGGCGATCAGACTAGCATAGAAATAACACTAACTACAAGCGCTTCGGCGGAATATTACAGAGTGATGCAGACACAACGACGCACAAGTATTTGGTGCTCACGACCATGTCCGCTACTACGGCGTAGGCTCAACACAGAAGTATAAACAAAGCTTCACTTTAACAGAGCGAGCTGTGCGGAGAGGCAGTCTTATGAGGGAGCACCGCTGTCTTTCAAATCTGTGGTGTGGAAGACGGTACTCAAACGTGTCCCACACTTAATTTGTGCTCTCTGCCCCTCCTCCATCCATCTCTTCTCTGAGGCATCAAACCCTCCAAAGGAAGACCCTCAGCACTGTCCCTGCCTATAATCGTGTCCGAAAATTGAAAAGTGACACACACGTCTGCACTTATGTTCATATTCAATTATTTTTGTTTGTCTGTCATGAGGAGGGGTGGGAATTGATAAGATTTTATCAATGTCAATGCCATTGTGGATTCTGCTATCATCCAATTCCTTATTAATTCTCCTAACGATTCCTGAGTATTTTTTTGAGGGGAAATTAAGTAGTTCTACACAGTCTTCAGCACCAAAAGGAACCATTAAATTTTTTTCAGAATTATGTCTGCACAAGACTGAACATGAACATATTCAACTTGAACATACTGAACAATAGTTTGACCTCATTCTCTGCCGCGTGAGTCCGGACGTGGACCCTCGGGACTAGATGAAAAGACTTTGAATTTAGAGAGGAAAAACGCTTTTCCTCCGGGGGTCATGCAGAGGTATTTTACCCGCTCTTGGTGCCTCATTTTCGGCCGTTTGAGTCCGGACGTGGCCCCTGGAGCCTGAGGGAAAGCATCACGACTCCAAAAGGGGAGAGGTAGGTGGGGGTTCGCCTCTCCGACAAGAACATGTTCACATGGAACCCTTCTCCACTTTGCCTGACGCAAACCCCAAGCTTCGAGGCTGAGTCGACAATTGCTTCAGCATATTTGAGGTATTTGCATCTAGGAGTTCTGCGTCGCACAGTGTGTGATGTAATACAACGTACCATGACGTGACGTGACGTTGTGCTGGGAAATTAATCGTTAAGAAGAATCGATAACATTTGAGATGTACAATTCCGATGGAATTGATCAATTGGAACCGGTTTTCGATTCCCACCCAAGCGGCAACCTCCGGTCTAAAAATATGAGTCCAATGCGGAAGCGTTATAAGCTGCATTTCATTGAGGATCCACATGAGGCTGGCTTCGGAAGTACCAGAAGTCACATACACATGAATGTGCAAAGAAAGTCGATCTTTACAGCAGAACCAAACATATTTACAGCCTGGTACAAAAGATGTGTAGTCTGGATAGCTCATTTCTTGATCGGCTCTCACTGTGAGGGGGGTGAATTTTTTTTTAATGCAGCAATTTCGAAGACATTGAGATTACTAATCTTCCAATGACAGGCACAGCTGCCTGTGGGAACACTGTAGCTGTTGGCTAGGAGGCTCAAACTCCGCCTCTTTACGTCACAGTGGCTCGACAGAAGCAATATGGCTGCTTCCACCGATTGGTCTCAAAACAGCTCTTCACAAACAGATGGGTGACGTCACGGATACTACGTCCATATTTTATACAGTCTATGTGCCCACCCCTAGTCATGAGCCCCGCGATTGGCTGGAAACCTGTCAGAGGTTCACCCCGCCTCTCAACCAACGACAGCTTGGATAGGCTCCAGCTACCCTGCGCCCCAAATGGGACGAATAATCAATTAATTAACCAATCAATGTTAATCTATATGGTGCCAATTCACAACAAATTTGATCTCGCTTTGCAGCCAAAACAGTGCATCAAAGACTTGTATATATGTACTTATATGAATGCAGTCATTGAAAATATAAAAATGACTCGTCTTGAATAACTTTTTGTTCCCATGTTGGCCTTTGCTCTGGAAAAGACGCTGCTCCACTTCATTACAAACATATTCCTCCACCAGGAGGGGCACGCAGCTAATGTCGGAGCCATGCTAAGAAATTGCATGTGTCCTACCACAAGAATGTGGGCTCTGAGTTTTAAGAAGCCATTCCCTCTGCCGCTGCTCTTTATAGCAGCAGTCTGGCTCCACAGCCAAGAGCCAAAAAGCTCGCTCTGCCTCTCTCTCCATGAAAAAGTAAATCGCTTCAATCTGCCACTACTGAAGTCATCACAGTTGTTTACTAAAGGGCCTTTTATTCTGCTGTCGTGAGATGCTGCAATGAAAATCCTCAAGAACGCATTGTATCGAGGCACTAAAAGGACCGAGTGATTGCTCTTGGCAGGTTCGCGGTTCACTCCCCGCTCTCGTACTCACCACCTCTGTGTTGGTGATCTTGGCCAGCAGGTCCGTCAGGTTATCTCGACTCAGCCTCTGGTCGGCGTGGTCCAGCTGCAGGCCGCAGATGGCGGCTCCCATGCTGCCTGTGGCGATCATGGAAGGAGGATTCATAGCGAGGCGGTCATCTGGTGAGGGGAAGAGGAAAGGGTATTAATGCGCAATTAGTCAAGCAGCAGCTCGAGGCCATTGTGGTGAACGGAAATCACATTTGTAGCCGTTACACTGTAAACCAGGCCAGAGGAAGTATGAGAGGAGAGAACATCTGATTCTCTCCCAGATGTATCCTCCTCAGCTGTCCCCTCACCTTCCCACAGTCTGGATTGCGACAGACGTAGCTGCACCGTGTAACCTGTGTGGTTTCCGACGTAGAAACTTCAGCTCTGATTAGAAAAGCAGAGAAGGAATCCTCCCACTCCCTCAATGAGTTCCAGGAACCAACCCCCCCCAGTACATATCCAAGTCTAAAAAGCTTAAGCGACAACAGGCCTGGATCGAGGAGGCGGAAAAGGGGAGAACACCTCCTCATTGCAGAGATGAAGCTGCTTTTAAACAGCTCATGATGTGACTGTGAATGAAAGCCTCTATCAGACTCAACTGACTTTGTTTTTTTCAATAGGAAATCCCCCGAGCTGTACTCCAAGAGTATCTTGTCTGATCACTAGGATCCTTCCTAAATAGTACTTACTGTTCCCAGCTACAAGCTTCCTCTTAAAACATTTGCATAGAAACTTTTACAGAGCATATGAGATGAATCAGGGGGGATGCAGGGGGCCTGGTTGACTCTGTGTCTATGGCTTGATCCTAAAGGACCTGATAGCAAGAGCCATACTGATACACATGATCATCAAGAAAGCTTGAACAGCTAAATGTGTTCTAGGGATGTTAATAGTTAATCGAGTTATGGATTGTTTGGAAAGTTTCGTACACGCATTTTTTCCTGTTTTTCTATCAAGTACAGATAAACAACGTGTGGTCTTGTACTATATCAGCTGCCCAGGAGGTGTTTTAAATCTAAAGTATGTTTACATGCAAACCAACAGGCTAACAAAGTTGCGCACAGACGGTCTCTGCAAGCTCTTTTGGGGGTAACCATGCACAACAGCTGCGGACATGAAAGTTTTATGGGACCACACTGTTGGATACAAAGCCGGCAGACTGATTGAAGTCAATGCAGAGATTTCCCGGGCGGGCAAAGCTAGCATGCCACAGTATATGTATGTCAGCAACATCAGCGCCATCTGAGCGGGTGTTTTCTGCAGCCGACTGGCCGCCGACTGCCTTCCGACCATGTGGACATGCTTACTTTCCTTAATAAGTAGTCTGATATGTAGCCTCTTTATGTTCTGTAGCTATGCAATACTGTCAGTTAAAGCTGGGGTTGGTAGTCAGATTTAGATACACTTTTTGTTATACTGGTTAAAATTATCTTTCTGTCCTGATGGCAATCAATACCTAATGTGTTCCTAAAAAAGAGCAAATCTCCACCATCTACAGCCAGAGTAAACCTGGGAAACACCAACCAATCCCTGCCACCAGGAGCCAAATTATGAAACCTATCAAATCCCGTCCTGCCTTTCTGCCCGCCTCCTGTGCGTCCCCTGCCTCTGCTTCCCCAGCCTCTATTTACCGCCCCTCTCACTCGACCTCAGGCCTGTTTCATCTGACCCGATGAGGTGCTTTGCTTAGGACTTTAGTCTGGATCAGAGTCTAAAAATATCTCAAATTCATGCTAGTTTTCCGTGACTACCAACCCTAGCTTTAAGTGCATTATGTTGCTTTGGAAAAGATGTACGTATATTCTACGTATAAAATTAAAGGTCCTGTTAGTTAATCAGGACAGTACAACAGCTCCCCAAAAGTGACGCCAAAAACATAAAGAGCCTCATTTAGTGACTGGCTGCAGTTGAGGTCATAAGTCCCGCCTCCTCCATTATAACCGATGGAACATTGGTCAAATTAGAAAACTAAAATACACGTTTAAAATGTTCTGAAACATATTTCCTGTTACGGCAATTAGTTGGTATGAAGCTGAGTCATGTTCAGTGTTTTTTTCCCCCCGAAAAATATAATTTGAATTAGTTATTTGATGTTAAAATGAGTGGATGTGATGTCATGATTGACAGTTCTGTTGTGTCTCCTTTAGCGTTTTTTACATCGTCATTAAACCTTTGGTTACCATGAGACTCCATGATGCTAACTTAGTGCGATAAATGTCTGTTTTTATTTGGGGTGGGGGTGTAATGGGTGTGAGGCGAGCGGCAACCTCCGGTCTCAAACTATGAAGCCCATGCGGAAATGTTATAAACTGCAATACATCGAGAATCCACTTGAGTCTGGCTGCAGAAACACTAGAAACCAATATACACACCAATTCAAAAAAGATGATACTTGCAGCATTAATAAACATGTTTACAGCCTGGTTCAGAAAACGGCTTGGCTCTACGTTGCTAATCTCTCTGCACACACTGTACGGGGGTGAATTTTTTTCTAACATGACGGTTCAGAAGATATTGAGATTACAAGTTTTTGCCCAAATAAGGACATGACTGACTTGACTCCCGGACAGGAACACATAGCTGTTGGCTAGGAGGCTCAAACTCCACCTCTTTACGTCACACTATGGCTGGTTGAGTTCCGCATTTCCAATATGGCTGCCGCCGTCGATTGGATTCAAAACAGCGCTGAGGAACAGATGGGTGACGTCACGGATACTATGTCCATTATTTATAGAGTCTATGGTGTGAAGTAAATTCCACAGCTTCACCAGCAATATTGCTTCTGCGCATGCCTTAGCCTCACCAGCACTAACTAAGCTGTATTTTGGCATCACTTTTTTCTTTACAATGGGTGGAGATGGAGGCACGTTGTCCATATTTATATACAGTCAATCGGTTTGAAATGTTGCAAAGCTCTCTGTTTCTGATGTCAAATTTGAAAGAGTGGCCGTGACAACAATAAGCTTTAACTTCTGTCCTGTTTCCCACACATTTAACAAATATAGTCTCCTTTCTTTCTTTTTTATAACCAGCTTTAAGCTTTTTACAATCCAGACATGATTTTGTGAGAAACTTTCCCCTAAGAGCACAACCCAACCCTCACTTGGTTGTTTCCATCTGTTTGGTTTGGTAAGATTGCACACTATCACAATATACTTTCAAAAGACACAGCTGCATCTTTTTTAGAGTTTTAGTGACTAACTCACCCAAAAATGTAGGACTCCTAAAGTCAGGAGATTCCCCAAACTTGGCCAGTTAGGACAAGAAGATGCTTAGAAGATGTTTTGTGAATGCAGCCCCTGGAGGTTTTTCCACGTATACAATTCACGAGCTTCTTCCGGTCTCAGCACATGAACATGACCAGTGCTTATCTTAAAAAGGGCCGAGGCTTGGCATTTGCAACTGCTGAGTCCAACCCCAGCACATAGCCATATCCCGGTGAAACCAGCCGTGGTGGTGGTGGCCCTAATAGCTCTGATTGAACCCTGGGGGGCCCGCCTGCTTCATTACGCCCATCTTTCTCCTTCATGGAGCAGCTGTCCATAGGAGGAGCTGCTCCATCATAAGAATAACATCTCAAGTCCATATAAAACTCCAAACATTTACATTACTGCACGACCACAGCAGGCCTCGCTTTTTTCTCCCACTGCGGCTGCTTTGTGCTCGGGTAGAAGCAGCTGCTTATGAATAGCAGAGGCGACCACTGAAACACACCCATGTTTGAAAAAGAAAAAGTGTGACACTTAAACTGTGCTAAACAGGGCACGAGAGTCATTGTAGAAGGAGTCTTTAGTCCCTATAACCAGCTCGAGTAAACAAGTGACTGAATAACGCTAAAGTGGCGTCCCTTCATCACGTCGGTTTATAGGAGGTTGCAGATGACAGGGTGGTGCTGCACTTTGTGTATTACGAGGACTGGAACCGGTGTTTCTGTCCAGGATATGAAAATATTAGAGAGATCCCAAGTATAGGCAAAGGAATGCCTTGAAAATGCGCTTCAGGAGAGGCCTGAGGGGACATCTGAGTTTGCGCTCCTCCAGAGTCTCTGGTTTATTTTGGACGTGAGGCCAGGATGGGAGGAGGAAGGAAGATCACTGGATCACTGCCCTGACTTTTTAAAAATCTGGAAGTCTCCCTGTCAACAAACAATACAGGGTGAGGAGTGAGGGAGTTCAGCTGCACCTGAGTCATGTGCTAATGCAGCACTAGATACAGTATGATACAATCACTATCGTTAACGGTGTATGTGGGTTATCTAAACAAAGCGCTGATAGGCGTTTTCCCAGGAACTGAGCGGAGAAATATGGAAATTACCACTTCAAGCAGCTGCGGGGGGAGAAAAAAAAGGGCTCGATACAAGCTGTGGAGAGACGAGAGTGGATAAGCAGAGAGAGGAGAAGAAAGAGGTCACAGATGACTCATGATGGGAGAATGTTTGTGTGTGTGTGTGGGAATATTCCAGTGCGAGGCAGCTTAGAGTGAGCGTGTCAGAGAGGGACACATGGATGAGTTACCTGTGGCACAGAGGGCGATGAATGTCTGCGTGTGTTTTCGCACCATCCCCAGCTTGTCTTTAGGAAGGGGCAGCCTGCGTACGATGTGCTCTATAAAATCATTAGGGATGACCGACGCCATGTTCCACTTCAACTTCCCCAGCACGACCAGTTCCCACTCCTGAAAGAAAAAGAGTAAAAGAGTTAGATCAGAACCCACACAGGGTTAAATGGCTTGCCGCCATGCCTCCATTGACCTTGAAAAAAAGATCACAGCCCGTCCCTTTTCCCAGAGGAAATGGCTCTGCAAGGAGAGCAACATTTCTCCACTTTATCTCCCCTCGCTGTATCTCATTATCTGCATGCCTTTCTCATTCCTCGCATCCCTTTGTATTCATATCGCCAGCATGTGACAAGCTTTGCCCTGCTCAGAAGCTCTGCCAATGAGACAGCAAGCCCCTTTCCTTCCTGTCACAAGCCTCAAACAGCTACAGTGAGCTTGCAAACTTGCAAGGGGCAGCAGCAGCAGCAGCAGCAGTGAGCGGAGTCTTTCATGCAGGCAGCTCGTGTACAAGCGAGGGAGGTGGACGCATTTCATGATTTAATTTCCTGTGTTGTTGAGTCGACTTTTTTTTTCTTTTTAACTAATTCCACTGAGGTTTAATGTTTTCCTGTTCAGCCTGCAGTATTCTGAAGAGCAAGAAAGAGGATGTCACTGCTCTTTAAAGAAGTCGAGCTGCATGTACACGTGAAAACTGGAGCACAGATTCTTGTTTTAAGATGCAGAGAATGTCAAATAACATATGCAGAACCCATAAAAACCTTCGACCAGTCAAAGGTTGATTCGGATAAAATACAGAACTAATAAAATATATCCATGGAGACTCTGTTTGTACCTAATCAGAGTGATCGCCGACACCATTTTCAGGGAAAAGGAGATGGGTTTGAATCCAGGGTTTGAATAACTTGTTTTTAGGTCCGTTTTATTGAAGATGATCACAAGACAATAGGTATGAATACACACAAGTCTTGTCCTACAGTAAACCCCACCTTACTTTGCTCTTAGTCTTAACTTTGTATCAATACATCCTTGTTAGTTATCTCATAATAGAAGCCCAACTGCAGCAAACTATCAGCAGAGATCTGTGACGCCTTTTAAACACTACATTTTTTTATCTTGTCACAACTCCAATAAAGTGATCTATTGTGACTGTGGTCTACAAAAAAATCCAGATCATGATGTCGGATGACTCCATGACCACATCTGACACCTTCAGGCAAATTGCAAAATGTATCATTCCTTCAGAGCTCCTGTGATTTCTTAAGAAGGCCTCTGAAAGATGACATCACTGTGATATGGCCAAGTGAAGATTAATGATGTACGTCCTTAAGTATGCCACAGGTGTACAGATGCAAATATGAAAAGCATGAAGATAATTTTGGGGTGTGTTCAGTACGAATACACAATATAGATCTGCCTGATAAAGGGAATATTGGATTATTTATGAATCCTGTAAAACAATGTTCAATAAATGTCCGTAAAAGGTGGTTTTCAACTGCAGGAACCTTTCCTGGGAACTAGGGACTTTTTAAGGAACTATGTGCTTTTTGACCACGGGAACTAGGGTCTAAATTTAGGCCCTGTCTGGGAGCGTAGTATCATTTATCTTCTTTGTGCCCAGCGGCACTATAAAATCTCGCTTGATCTCTTCAATGGCTTCTTAAACCCGTCTGCTTGATTCACGTCGAGCAATTCAAGTGTCATGAATCCACTTTTTTTAATCAACGCTTGTCTCCTTTCAAGGGTTGGTTCAACAAATCCATAAAGAATGATCAAAAACGAATATCTCCTCCATGCTAAAAGGCTAACTGTTGTGTCGCACAAATGATGACACTGATCTATCCGTCGCCCTGTAATTGCACCATCTCTGTTAGATGGTCATTCGTCTTTTTCTTACCGCCACCCACTTGACTAACGGTGGAGTGCAAAGACTTTAACGTAATCAGCCTGATTTTGGATAATCTTCCCAGGACTTCAGCCTGTGGACGAAAAGCAGACAACAATGAGCCAGAGGGAACTCCTAGTTCCTGGAACTTTGGGTCGAAAACATAGGACTGTATAAATAATGGACAGAGTATCCGTGACGTCACCCATCTGTTCCTGAGCGCTGTTTTGAAGCTAATCGGCGGCGGCGGCAGCCATATTGGTAAAAGCGGAACTCAACCAGGCAGAATGTGACCTAAAGAGGCGGAGTTTGAGCCTCATAGCCAACAGCTATGTGTTCCCGTCCGGAGGCCAAGTCAGTCATGTCCTTATTTGGGCAAAAACTTGTAATCTTAATATCTCCTGAACTGTCGCATTAGAAAAAAAATTCACCTCCCGTACAGTGTGTGCCGATAGAGAAATTAGCTACATAGAGCCAAGCCGTTTTTTGAACCAGACTGTAAACATGTTTATTAATGCTGCAAAGATCGCCTTTTTTGAATTGGTGTCTATGTGGTTTCCGTTGTTTCTGCAGCCAGCCTCAAGTGGATTCTCGATGAATTGCAGTTTATAACACTTCTGCATGGGTGTCATCGTTTGAGACCGGAGGTTGCCGCTTGGTCGAAAAGCACCTCAAAGAGTAAAAATGGCGTCACTGATGTGGATGGTGATCACTTTAAGGGATAAAACAATAGCAGCTTGTAAAACATTTGCCACAGGTATCCTAAGAGAAGGTAAATGAGTGTTCAAGCCCTTTAAGACGCAGAAAAGTCGATACTGCAACAATAATTTATCAGAGAACTACAAGCGCCAAAGTGCTGGTTAGAGAATTGTGGAAAGTTTAGCCAAGACAACCCAAAGCTGAAGTAACCATTGTATCAAGAGTCGCTGCAAAACATATCCCTACCTGCCCTGTATGATGTGATCTCTCGACGCACACTCACAGTCTGATTGGTAACAACGTCAGTGGAGAACACTCCTGCATCTCTTGTTAAAAGTCTAAAAAAATTATCAGCTGCACGAAAAGGCAGCTGATTGGTCGACGGAAAAAGCGTGTCACAGTCACACTCTGATGAATTAATGCTGATGAATACAACTTCTCACTTCCTCTCAGTGTCACTAAAAAAAAGCAAACCTAGTAAACACCAAAACCAAGTCACCTTCAGGGACAGTCCCACTATACTTACTCTAAAAACACATGACCTGCCAGACACACACACACTTTCTTATTTCACCTTTCCAAGCCTGTGTGGAAGATTACTGACTGTGAGATGAGCAGTGTGTGGCGGTTTGGTGTTGCTGTATGCGCTCGCTTCCTGTACACCCCCCCCCCCTTCCACCCTTCCACCCCCATGAGTGTTCATTACAAGGAAGAGCTACGACATCTCTCACTGCCCCTCGCCGACTTCTCCGAGCATCCTGTCAGGATATCCAGGAATCTGGAGTCTTAGCGACAATGTGGAGCATCTGATGAGGACTGACTGTCGTTTCCCTCAGCAGCAGCTGGTGGAGGGGGAACACAGGGGGATGTGTAGAGAGAGCTTGTGGGGCTGTGTGAAGAAGCAGGTCTTACCTCAGACTGCGGAATGGTTTAGAGCTGACGCAGCTGTCTATCAGTTTTAAAACTAGATCATAAAGCTGCACCAAGTGTTTGTTGTCTGACTTAAAGTTTTGTTTTCACTTCCTAATCATGTGCAACAAACAGATCCTCCTTTAAAGTAAAAAGCAAGCCATCACTTAGAAAAGAGAGCGAGTTTATTTGCTTATCTTTGCCTTTTGAGGGGTGAAAAAACAAGTTGTTGGTAGACCGACTTCAGCTTGAAAATATGATGATTCCCCGTCTTAAAATGTTTACATTTGCAGGAAGTTAAATGGTAAAGAAACAAATGTTATCTTTCTTTTTTACCTTAAAAAAAACGTGTCTTAAAACGACCGCTTCAAGTTGTTGAGTTTGCCTCTGACTCATGCTCCTCAGGTTTGTTGAATAAGCTGCATGTAAGCAGGAAAGAATTAAAAGTATTCTTGTAAATGCCACGAGGAGATATACTTGTCTTGTAAACTTCTTCTATAGATGTAAGGAGGAGAGACTGAAGAGTGTTTAAGCTGCTGTTTCTTCCACTAAAAGCCTTTCTATGACTAAATTAAACTGACCGAATCCATGCAGAGCAAGACATCCAGATTCTCTACTGCATATCTGGCACTAGGTGGCATCACTTGCTCCTTCAGTCTACATGCATCCAGAGAGAGGATGTGGCTGTGTTGTGCACACTTACAAGGAAATATGGGATACTTCCTGTGGAACCAATACAGCCATTAACATTATTAGATCATCCCAGAATATGACATAGGGTTTGTGTGCTCACACGAATGAATGAATGAATGAATGAATGAATAGGGAGAGGGTTGAAATCCCAGCTCTTACCAGCAGTTCCCGTGGTGTGATGGAGTTGTCTGTGAACATGCAGAGCTTCTCTGCTGACAGCGGCCTGTGGTCCTTTAACTTTGAAGCCAGGAAAATGCACACGGCCCCCAGGAGCTGGAGATAGTTCTTTCGTGTGACCACCACCGCTAAAAATCGGTCCAAATAGTTAATGGCTAAAGGGAAGACGTCTTCATTACTCTTCTCCTCTTCACACACCTGGAATGACACAGAGAGGTGACAAATTGGTATTGGCATTGGGCAAGAGACTAGACCTGGAACCCCAATAATGTCAGACACTTCACATACTGTACACAATCAACACAAACACCTACCTGCAGTCCGCCGATACAGGTCGATTCTGTTCAAGACCAAGCAAGTTATGACTAGCCGATTTCACCTTAAATCGTCCTGGTGCTTCAATTGGTTTGTTTGTTTGTTTGTTTGTTTGTTACTTATTTGCTTATTTCATTTAAGTGTTTTCTTTTTAAAGCTGCACTCACTTACCTTCTACTCTTCATATTTTAGTCTGTCCGCTTATGTTTTGTCTTTGCACTGATGCTTTTAGTGCACGAATTAAGTTCCTATAGAATTGAATTGATTCTACGGAAGCCCTAAGTTGACATGTATCCATACCATAGACTGTGTAAAATATGGACGTAGTATCCGTGACGTCACCCATCTGTTTCTGAAGCGCTGTTTTGAGGCCAATCGGCGGCGGCGGCAGCCATATTGCTGCTGTCGAGCAATTGTGACGTAAAGAGGCGGGCTTTGAGCCTCCTAGCCAACAGCTACAGTGTTCCCGCCTGTCAATCAAGTCAGCTGTGCCTCTCATTGGAAGACTCGTAATCTCAAAATCTTCAAAATTGCCACGTTAGAAAAAATTCACCCCCGTACAGTGTGTGCTGATCAAGAAATGAGCTATCCAGACTACACTCGTCTTTTGTACCAGACTGTAAACATGTTTTTATTTCTGCTGTAAAGATCGCCTTTTTTGAATTGGTGTCAATGTGGTTTCCGGTACTTCCGGAGCCAGTCTCAAGTGGATCCTCGAAGATCCTCTGGCGCAAATGATACCAAACTAGCAGAGCTAGCACCACCAGCCTTCCGTCCCCCTTGAACATTAACGTCCACATGCCTGTGCTGGTAATGCATGCCAGTTTCACCTGAGCCTACATACAACTTAAACTCCATTTTCTAGATCAA
This sequence comes from Notolabrus celidotus, assembly GCF_009762535.1. Taxonomy (NCBI): domain Eukaryota; kingdom Metazoa; phylum Chordata; class Actinopteri; order Labriformes; family Labridae; genus Notolabrus; species Notolabrus celidotus. Next base: position 13,604,276 of record NC_048292.1, read on the forward strand.
AATACTGCCAAACAACGCCACCTTACGAGATGCTGTCTGTCAACTGTGCTTGTTTACAACTGTGCTTGTTTTTTCTGCTAGTATGGGCAATGACCGTAAATCGTATCCTAAAAGTGCAAAAGCACAAAATATACAAAAAAAAAAAAAGGTTAAAGCTGCTGTTGGTAGGAATGGTGTCAAAAAGTTAACTAATTTTCTACTGGGTTTGGAGAAAAGGTCATAATACCCATCGGTACTCATCGGTAAGTGAAGTAATTTAAGACTATTGTGAAATCTCTGTGTTTTCCAATGCCTATTTATAAAGCAATGTTATTATTCCCCGCGTTCCCATTATGACGGACCAATCATAGCTTATCTCCAATCCTCCGTCCTCATTGGTCGAGTGGCAGCCCCTACTACGTCGCCCTGATTAGCTGGGAAGCCACTACTTCCTCAAAGAACCATAGACTGTATAAAATTTGGACGTAGTATCCGTGACGTCACCCATCTGTTTTTTTGAACCAGGCTGTAAACATGTTTATTAATGCTGCAAAGATCGTCTTTTTTGAATTGGTGTCTATGTGGTTTCCGTTGTTTCTGCAGCCAGCCTCAAGTGGATTCTCGATGAACTGCAGTTTATAACACTTCAGCATTGGCTTCATAGTTTGAGACCGGAGGTTGTCGCTTGCATTGAACACGCACAACGATCTTTTGTGGGCGGGGTTACGGGAACAGAGAGGGAAGGTGGGTAGTGTTGACATTCGAAATCTCTCTCCAAACTGATGTTTATATCACGACTACCAACAGCAGCTTTAATCGAGCCTGTTAGTGTGGGTAACGACAGCATGGCATGTCTGTTTTATCAGAGTGACAAGCCTATTGTTTAGTTGTCACTACACCAAGATATGATCCGTTATCACAATAAAACAAGCTTTGTAATCTTTACACAATGAGATAATTTTATCAGTTAAATTGGGAACACCGGCTTTGTTTTACAAAGATAACATTAAAAAAAAAAATCATTAAATTAAATTAACTTGATATCATAAACAAGAGCAAAGCAAGATAATATTTTAGTTTATGATTATACATAAAACATCTTGAGGACAAGACTTGTACTTGTTATCACGTGAAAACTGAGTTTAATAAATGTATGCATGTTTGTCCACTTTGGGTTTCCGTAGAGGTGATATGCAGAAGTAAACTAACAGTAAAGGAAACTTTTTTCTTTGAAGCAGCAAAACCCCTTAAAGATAAGAGTATTTTAGCCTTACATGTTCCATACTTGCGTTGTCTTTATATGTTAAAGGTTGGAAGAGTATTTCTCCACATGTCTTTAATCAGGCAAAGCAGAGAGAAACAAATTAGTTCAATAGGAAGTAGCTCAGCAAAACCCCCTTTGCCACCAGCAGCAGACTCCTCTTCCTTGTTGGGGCTTGGCGACTAAAAAAAAAACTGTAAAATAATATTCAGAGGATTTAAAATGTGCGCATAATGATTGAAATATCTGCATACAAAGTTCCCGACGGTTCCAAAAGTGAATATTAAGTTGTAAGGATGTTTTTATCCTCAATAATGAACGTGGAGTTTGCATGCATGTTGCCTGAACATAGCAGCGAGCATGAGGCGTTTTAGAAAATTAATTAAAAATATTTCTAAAGAGTTTGTGTCGAGTTTTCGATCATGTAAATTAAGATTAACTTCCCCTCTGTCGGAAGGGTTGGCTATTTTGCATAAATACCAACTCTGTAGGTGTTAACGAATGTAAATATCAAGCTATAGGCTTTTTCTTTGAAGCTGACTTTTCTTCGTGCTGGAATTTCCGACTCTCCCACGCCTTTGGTGAGTCATTCTCATTCAATTGTCAAACAGGTCAACATGCATGACAACTCTCTATGAACTACAGCATGGAGTTTATGAGCCTAAAAATAGGTTTTAAACATGCAAAATAACCATAATTAGCTTAGCTTCATGATTGCAGAAAAATGTCCACAAACCTCGTGCATCCAACCTGCAACCATTCGTCTCATATAAGGCTGAATATCCTTCTGGACCCGCTGGAAATACGAGCACTGAGGTAAAAACCTTTCCTCAATAGTTAATAAACTTTGCAGCACTCTGTCATCATAGAGGATGTTTGGGTCAGGCTTGGCTTTCACAGATATGTCCGACTCCAGGCAATAAAGCTCCATGACTCGGCCCCCCTTCTCCCCCTCCTCTCCTTTTTTTTATTATTCTTATATCTTTGGCTTAATATTATAAATAAATATCATTACAATTGTCTCGACAGCGGACAGGAGGAGGAGAAGTGCCCTGGATGAAGCATGAGGCTGAGACTGCTGGGTTTGCTCCAGTCCTCCTGCTGCCTCTCACAGTGCTGCTGCTTCTTCTTCTACGGTCAGAATAGACGGCGTCAAAAGGAACACAGCGTGGTAGACAACATCCGGCTGCTCCTTTCAAAATAAAAGCCGCTCTGTCACCGACTATACTCACTGAACTGTTTGTTTGACTTCCGGGCTTTTTATTTCACCATAGTATCTGCTGTAATTTCTTAAGAATACGTATGCTAAAATGAAGTGAGATATCAGACTGAAAACTTTACAAATTGTGCTTTTGATTACAAATTTTACATTTTATACAAAGATGTGCTTCTTTGTTTTGCTTAGTCTGCAGCTCAGAACAAAACAAAAATCTTCTGTAATGAATCTTTTAATAAAAGTAGCTTAAGTTTGTCTGTAGGAGAAGGATTCAAGTGTTTATTGTATCTTATTTTGAGTTTTAGGGTGGTTTACTGTTTGTATATTTTTTGTGGTGTTATTTTTTGTTGTTTGTTATCAATCAATCAATCGATCAGACTTTATTTATAAAGCACTTTTCATACAATGACATTGTAACACAAAGTGCTGTACATAAAAACAACTTAATAGAATAAATTAAGAAAAAGATCCCACCCCAGCCCCGACCCCAAACCCACCCCACAATCCTAAGGTTAAGAACACAATATATGCAACAATAGTAATAAAAACAATAAAAATAAAATAATAAATAAATAAAAAAAGAAGTTGCTGAACGAACTGAGGAAACGCTCTCATGATATCTTAATGAGGAAACACTGGAGGTAAAATAAGATGTTAAAACTCAACACAGGAAATTAAAATCACCAAAATAAAATACATTTCTAAGATAATAAAACACTAAAATATGAAACCATTAAAATAACATAAGATGCTCTACTTAAAATAAATAAATAAGTACATCAATAAATAAAGTAGAATAAAAGTGACTAAATTTGAAATAAATAAATAAAACTATTAAGAATAAAAATAAAACTTAGTTATTGTATGGTTTATTGTGGGGTCAGTTAATTAGGTTATTTACGGGTCATGTGTCACAGGGATATTCTGTTCATTTAGGCCACCTGTTTTCCTTTGTTTGGAGGTAGAGAGAGTGGGTGAGCTGGGCCTCTGTATTTTTTGTTATTTTCTTTTGTGCCCTTTATCATGAGTTGATTATCCTTTTTCGTTAATAAAAGGTAAAACTTACTTTTTTGTGCATTAGTGATTTTTGCTTTGAGCTTGTCCAACACTTAACTAGGCCCAACCTCAGCCTCTCAGTGGCTTTTGGCTCTTCGTAGCCACTACATTGACATAAAAGTAAAACCTGTATTTAAAATCCTTATTGATGAAATGCAGCAACAGAAAAACTTTGTAGAACTCTTAAAACCTAAAACCCCCAAACTTAGAAGACTTTTGACATTTGTATATATTATGACTATCTAAGCTGCTAATCTTTTATTATACTCTTCCTACTTTTCATATGTGTTACTATATTTCGTATTCTATTTATTCTGTAATTAAAATACAAAAACAATTCAAGCCCATATAAATTGCTTAGATGTATAATAGCTAAATTTTCAAAATATAGAGATCTTAAATGTATTTAAAAACAAGATTTGATCTTAAAGTAATCCAACTGATTCAGATGTGAAGACTTAACACTTTTGTAATTGAATATATGATATTACACTAATATTTTTGGTCAGGGAAGAAAGAAAAAACACATTAGCCTACACAATTTATTTTTCCAGAATGAGTACAATAAAAATGTTACAAAGCAAAATTATACTTTGGTGTTTGCTTGATGTTACTTTTAATTTTATCTCATTAACGTCAGCTACACTTACGGCCAAACTCCACCAGATCTGTGTCCGGTCCGTCTCCGATCCGTCACGGCACTGGAGTTGATAGGTTTCTATTCTAGTCAGTGTGTAAACTTCCACTGGATCCACTACATTGCGTTCCGGCTGCGCGTCTCTGATCCGGCAGGTTGGAGCCCTCTGGATCTGATACGCAAGACTTCTATTTTTGCCGGATGCCGGAGCACGATGCATAAATCTCAACAGAGCTGATCGAGCGGGACAGGAAGTCAGGCACCAAAACAAAATTAAAACATCCGATTCATTTTCAGATAAAACAATGCGTTATCGACAGATAGTATTTCACTTACTACAACAACAAATCGTCATGATGAGTGGAGCCAGGCCTGGAGTCAAGGAGGTTTTTAGAGTCCGACAACATGGAGGAGGAGAGGAGGAGGCACTGATGCAGTAATTACCATGAGAAAACCTCGGCCACATGACTCTAGCTGTCCGTCGGTCCTGCTCCGTTCTGAAAATGCAACTGGTGGGTGTTGACAAGAAAGCATGGAGTCGGACTGCAGCAGATTGGCCACGGATGTTGTGGAAGTCCCGGGTTAGTGTTTATGACTTTGCAAAGACCTTGCAAAGGATTAGCATGCTAGGATTTCCATCTTAAGCACATCTGCATCCAGACGACACAGCTTCACAGGGATTCTGGCATGGCACCCATGCTAGCAAAATATTAAATAAATGAATACAAATATGAAAGAAAAAGAAAAGCAAATGTATTGTTAATTCAAGTCAGCTTAATAGCATGCTAGCATCAGATTATCTTCTTTAAGATTTAGGCACAGCCCTGTGAGCTTCTGTTTATGAACACAAAGGCAGTATTTTAGATTTTCCTTGTTGTAAGGCTGACAAGACGATAAAGTTTGACTGCCTACAGTCAGAACATTACCTTCCTTTTAAATCAGGGTTTTTAATCAGTTCATAGCCCTGCCACATGAACTGGATCCCTGGAAGTTGGTGTGATGCTGCAGACATCCTTATCCAAAGGGTGTGGACAGCATGTTGATCCCCTTCCAGGGAAAAGTTTTCCGTAAAGGACTTCCTTCGGCATGAGGGCATGCCAAGGGATGAAAGTATGAGGATGAATGAGTAAATCTGCTAAGAATGCTTATGGTGTCTCCAGGATGTTCCAGAGTTGGGTATTTTTTGTCCTAATGCAAGATGTAATCAGAAAAGGTAGGATTACAGACAAAGAGGAAGAGGAAGTCACAAGTTGGTCAACTCCCTGTCGCTTTTGATGTCTGAAGGCCATTTCTGTTCCGTCTAATTTTCTCTGCGTAGCTATAAGTGCCTAATTCTTATCAAAGGCATCAACACATGCATAAAAAAAAGAATGTCATGCATCTAATTTTACTGCATCGGATCATGTGTAGACATATTTTTAGTCGAGCTGAAAAAAAAAAGAGCTGAACTAAGTCACTTCTCACTGAAACGACGCCACAAACTTCCTCCTTTCTAAGCCGCCACCAAAGAGCTGAATGAGATACGGAGTTTCATTGAGAGAAAAAAAAAGAGCACTGTGGCGCTATTATGAGACCAGACTGTGAAGTGAGAGTGGGAACTGTCTCGGAGGGAATGTCAAGGTTAGCAAGATTAGTTCTACTTCAAAGGATGGGGGGTTGTATGTTTGGAGGATTCATCTTAGAATTGAGATTTCATGTCAGAGGGTTATCCCTTTTTCTGTTCACGGAGAGGCTGATAAATCGCCGGGGTTGCTGTGTTTTTTGGTCCAAAGGGGGTCTCACCGCAAGAGGCCAAAGAAGCCGGCCATACCAGACAGTCAAAGAATGACACTTGAGGGAAACAGAGGTGTTAGACAGATAAAGCAGCCTCACCCTGCTGCTGCTGTTAGTGCATGTGTCCTATGATAACACATGTCAGCCGGTATCACACACTGCCGCCTGCACAGAGGTAAAAGAGAGCGCCCAAAGCCCTGGGAAAACGTGGAGGAGCGTGAAATCACCTTGATCCAAAGATTCCTACTGCATACCAGTCCACTGAACCCACCAGAGCACAGGGGCCCGGAGATGGGCAGGCTGCCACAGATGAAGAGAAAGAGACAAAGAGAGAAGAGGTGGAGGGCGATAGTGGAGATCTTTAATCCCGGGGAATCGGTTTGAAGCTTAACATCATCTTATGTATTTCCTGTGCAAGATCAAGTAAGTGGCTCCATGAGGGAGGCCTCTCCTCGGATATAAACAGAGGATTTATTTCAACATGCCAGTATCAGGGCCAAGCTTGATTACAGGTTGCCCATGTGCTCTGAGTCAAGCTGGCTGTTTGGGTTTACTGACAGTAGAGAAGAGGATGCTATGGCTGGAATGCTGTGGTGTGAACAGTGGTGAACACTCCTCCCAGCGCTGAGTGATAGCTGGTGTAGCTCAGGCAGCGGGGGAGATAAAGTGGCTTCTGTGTGTCACATGGTTGCATACTATATGCTTTCACATCAACTGATTACACCCCTTCCCCTGGAAGTGGACTAAACACTCGCTCCATGAAAAGCAGGCAACACACATGTTCACAGGTAGTTGCATGTTTGTGCTCGTTCACATGCTATTTCGGTCAGGCTATCAGCAGCGTGGAGTGCGCCCCTCCGTTGCGATTGTCACACATCAAAGCTGTCCAGTCACCGCCACTCAGCGCAGAGTGGCTGAGGGTCAAAGTGGGAAGAGAAGAAGGTGCTTTCCAAAAGAAGCGCAGCAAAAACATGTGGGGGACCTGTGATACACTGTGGTTTTCACTTCCCAGCATCCCATAATTATATTTTTGGGGATGTGTAAATCCTACTCCCTAACACTTGAGTAACTCCCATCATCAATCCTTAAAATGGGATTGGAGGCCATGTGGTGCAACCAGCTAATTTACACCAAACTACGCAGCTAGATTAGGAAACAAATGCAACAACGTCAAGAGGAGAAGGGTGTTTTCCACACTGTGTCGGAGGAATGTTTTGGCTAAACTGAAAGCAATCATTCAAACCAAAATGCCAACATTGAGGAGACAATGACGGGACAGATAGCAACATCCGGGCCTGGCTTGTAGTTGTCTGGGTAGTGAACACAAGAGGGTTTCTTTTCTGCAGTTAAGGCCCCGGTCACTGCAGCATATCCCCCCCCTCCTCCATTAAGTCTGTATACAAGTCTGACGTCCGGCAGCTTGCATCCCTCACTCCAACCAGAGCCTCAGAGAACATTGCCCTATTCTCCACAGTGCACTCAGGAGTAAAATCAGACAGAGGAGGGGAGAGGAAGAGGGTACACGTAAAACAAAAGAGGTTCTATAAGATGTTAGAACAAGGCATTGAGTTGTCTGGACTTTTAAAATAATACGTTTATTCGTTTTATTGTGGAGAGTAAGATCAATATCGCTCTTTTGTGTGTCTTCAGTAAAGTTTAAGCTAACACCTAGTTAGCCTGGTATAGCATAAAAACTGTGAACGAGGGGAAACAACTAGCCTATTCCCTGTAGTCAGTCTGGGGCTAGCTATTATCCTCTGACATCAACCATTCATCAACAAACTGCAACTAATAAGCAATTTGAAGACAAGAGAAGGTTGAAATTTGACCCATTCTAAAGTTAAAAGGCCATATTAGATAAGATACTAGCAAGCATCGCACACAAGGTAATGTTAGCAATTAGCCATCTTTTAGCTAACATTACTGTTTTATGATGATTAGAGGAGATGTGAAACCCTAGCTAGTCACAATGTAAGCTAGCTAAAAGCAATGTTAGCCATAGATTGGTTGAACACCTACATTAGCCATCATGATGGCACTCTGGGTGGCTACCAGATATAGAGTTGCCGCTCGTACCGTATTTCTCAGAATTGCTCTCTTTTTTCTTTTTTTTAAAAATCTCTCCCAGACACAATTTGTCCCATTTTGGGGGGAAAATGCAAAAACCTCATTTGATTTTCTTTGTTCTGTAGTCTAGAAAGGTCCCCCCATGCTTCTGCAGCTATTTCAAATTGTCTCTGTTTTCTTCCTGTCTATTCGTACGTCACACGCCTGCACCCTAGCGCTCAAAGCGGCTCAAGCAGGGAGGGAAACTTGAGCGAAGAGAGACAGCAAGCAAAATTGACTGGCGTACTCCGCTCTGAGGTCTTCTTTTCACTAACTTTTGGCGTCTCCATTTGAAATGGGAGGAGAGACGACTGACGAGGAAGGAGATGGAGCAAATACATGCAAGCCAATCCTGACTGGGCAACACTGTCAGAGTTTGAATGAGTCCGGCCGACACAGGGAGACAATTCTTCCGCCACATGCGTTTTGTGTCCGGTTGAAAATCTCTGTAAAATATGAAGGGAAAAACGCATTGGAAATCCACGCAAAAACAAAAAAAGCATCAAGCTGTGGGATCAAACAAACAAAAACAGGCAGCCATTGCAACTTTTATGACCAAAAAAGGTTCACCAGAAGAGGACAAGATTGCAGCAGCAGAGTTTACCAGTGCCCTATATCCGAATTTTACGTTCATTTGGTCAGTCTGAACTGATATTAGTGGTCGAGCCCTCCGTCCCAAACAATTGGTCGAGTGTCCCCTTTTCTCACAAATCCAAGGTGGCAACCATAACCTTATAGCTTATCAAACATGATGACTCCAGATCCCCTCATTCTAACATTTTGAAAACCTTGAAAACAGCAGTACAAGATTTTGTTAGCATTTTCGCTTCTGAAGCCTAAATTTGACATGAGAGGAAAACGGCCGCATGTGGCTCTTATCAAACATCATATGCTCTTTGGTCACTCTGTACAAATGTGAAAAAACAAACTAGCTTGCTGCTTCCATTCATTGTAATCAGCTAAGCTAACTGGGGATGCTATGCTAAGTGCCAATCATTATTAACTTACCACATTCACACCCATCTATACTCTGCTTGCTATGCCACTCAGGACGAATCAGTATCTTGCCCAGGGACACTTTGTCATGTGGACTGCAGGAGCTGAGATCGAATCACCAACTTTTAGACACCACTGCTGACCCACAGCTTTAAAGATGTGAGAAATGTCTTACATTTGAAATATTTCAGTTTGAGTGTAGTCACTGTAGATCTAATATCCTCTTTGAAAACCCTTCAAGAACATTTGTTTTTCTTCAAGTGTTGGGTTGGTAGGGACTCTAAGCACAGAGGGGAAGCCTGGATTAAGTCATAAGTGGCAAGCGACATTGGTTGGATGTTAATTGGGTGAGATCACATCCTCTCCATTTCACAGTGAACAAACCTCATGTCTTGAGAAAATCTCTTAGATATCTAGATAAGAAGACTTGCGTCAGTCTAGACTGAAATAACATGCATGCATGTAAAGTAATGTCCATGTTAATGGTACGAGGGCTCGGCATGCATCTGCAAAAGAGAGTTGTGTTCTTCATGTGAGCTTTCAACTAAATTTCTGACTCTTATATAACTCTTCTGTGGGGGCCCCCTTGTTCTGTTCCAGCAGTTGACTCTGAAGTTCCCCCAGCTTTCCTGCTCATTTGCTTCACAACACACAGATGTCTCAGGGCGGCGCAGAGGATGAGGGGGGGACTGGGTTGGGGCCAAGAGGCAGCGGCTGCCTGTCACAAGTGAACAAGTGTGTGTGGTCAGAGATTAGGGAAGGAAGGACACAAACAAAAATTCCTGCAGAGGAGCTCCTGTGGCAGCTGTAGTTTTCTTAGTGTGAAGGATGCTGGACAACTGGAGTGAGCTGATTGGTCGGGTAAGACGAGTGGGTGTGTCCTGGCAGTTGCCTGCTTCCTCTGTGTGATCTTAAATGAGAGGAGTGACAATTCATCAGTGACAGGATGTCCAATAGAAAGACAGATCCCAGGGGGTAGACTGAGGGCCTTGCAGCTGGCCACTAAATGACCTTGGATCAAACAAAAGTTTTCTTTCTCTTTATTTCCTCCTCTAAAACATTCTCTGCAACCATCGAAAAATGGTGCATTAATCAGCAACAGACTGGGCAGTTTCCAGTAACTCATTTTGTGTGAGTTTATTTTAAGCCAACGGGCCTCACTGTTCCACAAATAACATTGCTTTCTTCGTCCATTCACTTCCCTTTGACTCTGCAACATTTCCACTCCTGCACACTTACGTTTCCCTCCTGAGAGAGGGGAGGAAATGGGGGGCCTTGCAATGTGAAGGAAAGCTCTTTGAAAGCGGCTCTAGCGAGGCGATATGCTCCTTATAAACGGCGAGCAGGGAGGGATTCAGACACGGACTGATTGGGCCTCCACTGTCTGGGAGCTGCCTGGTGTTTTCCTGTGTGTAATGCATGCTAACCCTGGGCCCCCTTGACTCCAACAGTGGTATAAAGAGGCCTCTGTATGGCTGAGTCAGCTCCTGCCTTAATTCACCCCATTGCTCTCATTGCTTGATTAAATTCAGCAGGGGGACTCCAAAGGCCTCTATTTCACCTCCCAAAAAAGTCTCATGCAATCCAAAAGAAAGATAGGAAATCAACCTGTTATCAGGATGAGAGTTGTAGCCTGCCACAACAATGATCCTCAGGATAGGGGAACAGGCCATGAGCTGTTGCCAGACCAGATGTAGACTGAGAAGAATTGTCCGTTTAATGGAATGAAATGGGAGTGGAAAATATTGTTTCTGTGAGGTAATGACTTGGTCTTCAAATTGAAACCATTCTTGCATTGTTGGCTGACTAAAGCATTGCAAAACCGACAACATTTATCCAATTAAGCATAGACGACAAAGAGAGAGTGTGTGAATTAAATGTGTGTGTGTTAATCCCCAGTTTCCTCAAATGTTGTGTAATTTGGCGTTCCAGATAACCCAAGCACAAAAAAAAACCCAAGAGAAAAGGAAGCATACCAAGCCTATCTGCAGGAAATACCATGGTATGAACAAGCGTGGTGATGGCGTAGTCAAGGGTGGATGACAACATCATTCTCCTTTATCCCCTGACATTCCGACATGCTTTGATCCAGTTATGGGTGGGGGGTCCAGAAGAGGTCCAGTGGAGCAGAGGGGTTAACCTGCATGGTGGCGCCCAGACCATCAGCTTGAATCTGTATCCAGCAGGGCGTTCCTGTCTCTGGCCATGCCAAGGGATTTCACATACCAGGCAATATTGCTGAAATCATCTCATCTCTCAAACTAGTGTAAGGATATGAGAAACGACAGAGTTATTGCCTTATACTTGATTATAAGATTACAGCATCCACATATAAATTACAAAGCAGAGGGAACACATACAGTTTTTAAAAAAGGCTTATTCAATCTCCTGATGATCGTTAGTTGAGAAGATACACTTTAACTCAAACTTAAAAATACCAAATTAGTTCAATTTCTACAGAAATCAAGTGGAAGAATTTCAAGGTTTAGTTTTATGGGGCACCATTTGACACCATTTCTGAAGTAGAAGCAGCAACGTGCAATTTCTTATAAGTTCATCAGCAAGTTGTTCACTTTTTATTACTACACCCATTCCTAAGAAGGTGTGACACGGTGTAAAATGCATACACTGTATAAAATATGGACGTAGTATCCGTGACGTCGGGCTTTGAGCCTCCTAGCCAACAGCTACAGTGTTCCCGCAGTCAGCTGTGCCTCTCATTGGAAGACTCGTAATCTCAATATCTTCGAAATTGCTGCGTTAGAAAAAAAATTCACCCCCCACAGTGTGTGCCGATCGAGAAATGAGCTATCCAGACCACACTCGTCTTTTGTACCAGACTGTGAACATGTTTATTTCTGCTGTAAAGATCAGCTTTTTTCAATTGGTGTGTATGTGGTTTCCGGTACTTCTGGAGCCAGCCTCAAGTGGCTCCTCGACGAACTGCAGTTTTTAACACTTCCGCATTGGACCCGTATTTTCAGACCGGAGGTTGCCGCTTAGTAAAATGTTGATAAATTTACCACATTTTAAAAATGTTGGAACATGGACAAAGAAACAGTGAAAAAGTTTTGTAATGGTAAAAAAAAAATAAAAAGGACCTAGCATAAAATTCCAAATAATTTGGAGATATAATAATGTACTCTATATAATATCATTCAATCCCTGTACAAAAAGGAAAAAGAAAAAAAAGGAACAAGACTGAAAGCCAATACTGTTTGTTCATGATCATGACAGACATGACCTGGTAGTGGAAGTCACAGCATAGACTCAGAATCACTTCAAAAAATCATTGTCTATGGACACAGGTTGTTGCGGTATCCCCAAAATCAGGTTCAAACGCTACCATGCAAAGAGGACACCAAAATATTAACGTGACCCAGAAACGTTGGTGAATTGTCTCACCATGAGCCCATTTGGACCCTGTGGTCCGATGAATAACAATTGACATTCTATTTGGAAAGCATGGATGCGGTATCCACCACGGTATGCGGGTGCATAAGTGCTCATGGCATGGGTAGTTTACACATCTGGGAAGGCTCCTTTAATGCTGCACAATATATACAGATTTTGGTGCAATATATGCTGCGATCAAGACAATGCCTTTTTACAGGGAAGACCTGACATATTTCAGCAAGACCACTTTGTGCGCGTTTTACAACAGCACAGCTCTGTAGTAGAAGAGTCCAGGTGCTAAACTGACCTGCCTGCAGTCTATGGCTGCACAATTAATCAAATTTTAAGGGTGATTACGATTTTGGCCGCCACGATTAAATTAGCCTTATCGTCTGCGATATTTATATTTTATGACAAAATGGGAGGGCTCATAAAAACATATTCACGAGCAGATAATATTTCACATGCGCAGATATGAAGTCCTCAAGAGGAAATTCAACAACCGAGAGGTATTTAGGCAGCTGCGAGCTCGCATAAAAGCATAGGGACAGAGGTGGGGAACGACATTGCTTGTGATCAACAATTCGCGCAAGCCATAATCGTGCAGCCTTACTGCAGTCCTGACTTTTCACCCATTGAAAACATTTTGTGCATCATAAATGGAGAATTAAACAAAGCAGACCCTAAATTGTTGAACAGTTAAAATCCAACATCAGGAAAGAATGGGACGATACCCAACTTTCAAAACACCAGAAATTAGTCTCCTCCCAAAAAAGAAGAGGTGATGCAACACAGTCGTAAACATTCCCATGTCACTACTTTTTAAAAATGAGTATATATTTATTTTTCAACTTCATTTTAAAATTCAGTCATGGGTGGAGTATCAATTTTCATAAAATGTCTGACCATTTCTTTAATAAATCCAATTTTCATCCTGTAATTTGTCATGCTGAATTAGCCTGGTCAGCATTTTCCCATGTCTGTTCCCCTTCACACTTTACTTTGGGTGCAGCCCTTTTTCAGTTCAGAGAACTGGAAATCCTGTTGAGCAGGCTGAGCTTTAGTTTAAACACAGAAAGAGAGCAATTCAACTTCCTCCCCAGACAAAACCAGTTGAAATCAAAACCATGAGATTAGTCTTAATCAAATAACAAGCCTGCAGAGCCAGATACCAGGGCTTTGTTACCGAGCTACGAGCCCCCCAAGCTATGAGAGGTGGATCAGACTGATCATGACACAACATGCCATAGACACACATAATCATTTCACACTTCTGGTAACATGATATTTGATCCAACTTAAAACATTCCCACAAGGACTGCCATGTTTAGTAGTCTATCAGGATTGTTAATAATAGTCACCGCCCAGGAGGAAACTTTTTCCTCTTTGCCTGGAGTCAACACAGAGAAACTCATCAATTCTTCCCACCAAAAGTCTGGGAGGAACAAGACTTAGTCTAGCAGTTGTTCAAATGTCAGCCGTGGGCCGGCCCACGCTGGGAAAAGAGAAGGTTCACAGTGCTGCTCCGGCCTGAAGCAGCGATAGACTAGTTGATCCTTGGTGACTGCTTCCCAGGACCGAGGCCTCGTCCCTGGAGAGTTCTGCCAAAGTTCCGGCTGTGTCACTCTGCATCCTCAGCATTGTCCATAAAGGGAACTGATCTCACCTTAGTGACCTCTATACTGTTTGGATGCATAAGTGTAAATGTTGGCTGCATTTCATTACTCCTTTTATGAGGTACACATTCTACCTTTCTTGTCTTTAAGCCTGTCCTGTGACATAGCTGCTACATGTTCAGGCCAGTTTGAACTGAGGCCAGTAAACTCTTTGCAATGCTAACGTTAAGGCTGTAGGGGTGGCAATGTTTGTGCTCGTGGGTTACATTTTTAAGCCTGATTTCGACAATTTGAAAATTTTCAAAATCTACTTGATGTATCAGCCAAAGTTTTGTTCAAACATTCACAGTGATCGTCTTCTATGGTGCATTATCATGACATTTGGTAACAGATTCAATGTCAAAAAGTCAAAGTCTTCTTTATTGTCAAAAACTGCAAAATGCACAAGACATACAGAGGATTTGATATCACGTTTCTCTCTCAGACCCTAGCAATGACAACAACAGATAAACATAGGAAATAGCTAGAAAAAGATAAGCTAAAATTAAAAAGAGTAAGCTAACAAAAATAATAAAATACAGTGCAAAAACTTTGCTATAGTGCAATTTAAAATCAAAGTGAGTGTGTGCTTTTCAGTCCTGAAAAGCCATAGTCCTCAGAGGATAAACTTGATTAGCTTTGGCATCCTGACTTTTCATGTAGTACCCAAATCAGGTAAAACTGTAGTTTGTGTTCTACCTAAGGTCAGAACAACTTGGGGATTGATTGCCATGAAATTTAGTAAACAGGTTCACGGCCCCCAGAGGATCATTTTTGGTGTTATGTCTTTTTATGTAGTTTCAAAACCCAGTACAAAATTCGGTGCATGTCTTGAATTTTGTTCAGTGGCTGATACCTGGCACAATGAATGACATTTACATAATATTTAACCATACTTTGCTGTTTTTATTATTTTTATTATTATTTAAATAATTATTATTTTAACAATTGTTTTAGCATTTATTTATCTATTTATTTCTTTTGTTCATCTGATCTTATTCACTCTACCTTATTTTTAACTTTTCTTTCCACTCTTACTTATTTTATTAATTTTACTGTGTTGATTTTATTCTATTTTTAAGTATTTTATTTATAATCATGTCTTTTATCATTTTACCATTGCTGTTGTTTTCTGTCTCTGGTATCTGTGAAGCACTGAAGCACTTTGGGCTGCATGTTTTTATGTATGAAAGGTGCTTTATAAATAAAGTTGAGTTGAGTTGAGTTTTTAGTGTGTAGCGTTTTAGCACTCGAATAAAAAGATAAAAAACAAGAAAAAAGTCAGCTTATTTCCAACATGTTACGTTTTTTATCATAATTATATTAGCATTTAGCTCATAGCATAACTGTGCCAAACTATAGCTCAAGAAACACGTTTTAAATCAGTTAATCAAGAACATCATGTATCCTGCATAAACAGCCATTATACAGGGAAATTGTACAATGTGCAATTATTCCACTCTCATGGAAATTTCCCCTTACAACCTGGGACCTGGGACGTCTTTGTTTCTGGACCTTATGTAATCATTGATAACAGGAAGTAATGGGGCATATGTTATGGTTGGAGCCATGGCCAGAGCTCAAGCCCTTGGTCATGATTCCCACTGTCACTGAGGAAATGAAAGCATAGGGAAGCTCTCTTTATGGACAAACCAAGGAGACAAAAATACTTAGTATAGGAGAAGCAAGAGTTTCTATCAAACAACAAAAAAAACTGATGACTGGGCAAAGAAGGAATGAGAAATAGTCTCATAGAATGATCTCTAAAAAAAAGTGCAGACACACAATGCAACTCTGGATTCATTCTCTTGACCCGGTAAAAAAGCAAACATTCTTGAGGAATGTGTGAAATGTGCAGCGTGGGAGGAGAAGTTTGACACATGTGTCTGTTTGCTCGACATGAAAAGTTGCCAGGGCTTTCAAGGTGCGGCTCCACCTTTGCAGTCGCTGCTGTCAAATTGACATGTGTTCTCAGATGTGGAGGGGACTGAATGTGTGTGCATTCTGTAAGGTTTATCAAGTTAATTGTTTAGCTAATACAAATACTTTGATAGTGAGTCTTATTCCCACATCACTTTTAAGATCATTTATTCTGTTCTACAAAGACTCCCCATGCTAAGTACACATTACATCAGAATCTAATGTCATGACGTCTGACTTAATGATATAAAATGATTAGTTCAGTGTAATGTGTAACTCCAGCCTCAGTATGTTCATGAGCATGAAGTCAGACCAACATGGCTGCTCAAATCAAATGTACTTTTTGAATCAGATGTAATGCTAATGCTAACCCTAACATTGCTAGCTATCTTAATAGATACTCTCAGTTAGAACCTAATATCATATTAAAATAACATATGAGCAATGAAATTAGGGGGGATCCATGAATTATAAACTTTCTTTCTTTCAAAGAACTAAAAATAAATGCTTCCTCAGGTTTCTGGGTTATTTCCATAGACTGTACAAAATATAGACGTAGTATCCGTGACGTCACCCATCTGTTCCTGAGCGCTGTTTTGAAGCCAATCGATGGCGCAATGTGGAAATGCGGAACTCAACCAGGCAGAGTGTGATGTAAAGAGGCGGAGTTTGAGCCTCCTAGCCAACAGCTATGTGTTCCTGTCCGGGAGTCAAGTCAGTCATGTCCTTATTTGGGCAAAAACTCGTAATCTTAATATCTTCTGAACCGTCGAGTTAGAAAAAAATTCACCCCCCGTATAATGTGTGCCGATAGAGAAATTAGCTTCATAGAGCCAAGCCGTTTTTTGAACCAGGCTGTAAACATGTTTATTAATGCTGCAAAGATCGTCTTTTTTGAATTGGTATCTATGTGGTTTCTGGTGTTTCTGCAGCCAGCCTCAAGCGGATTCCCGATGGATTGCAGTTTATAACACTTCGGCATGGGCTTCATAGTTTGAGACTGGAGGTTGCCGCTTGGTTATTTCATGTCAACACGACAAAATATGCTCCATAAATTATGCTAACATTCAAAGTTGGTGGTCACACTGAAGGTAATCATCATGTTAGGTTTCTTTGTCCAGTTTTACTTGACCTATTGTCCCCCAAACTCATGGATGCGTGTGAAAAGCATTGGAAAACAAAACTGCTTGGATTGCAATTTAAGCTAGCCAAAATGTAGCTAGCGAAAACAAAGCCCACATTTTCTCTTTGTCTAGTTGTTAAATTACAAATGTTGATACTCTTACATCATTGCAATTTAGTTTGTTGAATTAAACAGAGCTATAGCTGAATTGAATCACAAAGATGAAATAAAGTAGCACTACTTAGTTTTGCTAAATAGCGTAGCAGAACGTTAACGAGTAGCAGCTACTATTGCTTCTTTCTGTGATTTGATGGTTTTGTGAAACATTAAGTGTCTAATTGTATAATGTTATCAGGCCCCTCTCCTTTGGAATCATCCACCAGCCAGGGTCCGGGAGGCTGACACCTCTCTACTTTTAAGATTAGGCTTAAAATTTTCCTTTTTGATGAAGCTTATAGTTAGAGCTGGCTCAGGCTTGGACCAGCTCTCAGTAATGCTGCTATAGGCTTAGACTGCCGGGGGAACTGGTGCACTGACACACTGGGATCCTATCTCACCCCCTTCCCCCCAACCCCCTCATCACTTACTTAAGCTCTACCTGTCCCATTGAAAGTTACTAACCATAGACCTTTCTGGAGTCCCTGAGCTCCATTGTCTCGTAGTTTCCCCTGAGCTGCTGTAGGCATCCTCCTGCTGTGGATGTTCTGGATGCCAGCTGATACAGACGTGCTGGACTCCAGCGGCAACAGCTTCTACTACTCGTCTCATCACTATCACCTCTCTCTCTCTTATTCTCCTCTATCCCTCTTTCAAGACTCAACTCGGTTGAGGCATGATGGCTGTCTAACATGAGTCTGGTTCTTCCTGAGGTTTCTGCCTGTTAAAATGAAGTTTTTCCTCGCCACTGTAACTAGCTAAATACTGCAAGGTGCAATGCTCATGATGGATTAAGGTGGGGTCGGACTGAGTCTTATCCTGTCTTGGTTTTGAGTCTCTGTTCATAATTTGACATAGAGTGGTCTAGACCTGCTATGTTTGTGGAAGTGTCTTGAGATAATGTTTGATATGATTTGGCGCTATACAAATAAAGATTGATTGATTGATTGATTGATTGATTGATTGATTGATTGATTGATTGATTGATTGATTGATTGATTGATTGATTGATAACCTATGCCACTTAGTTTGTAACAATGTTTAAAAAACACAGAGTGAAAGTTGTGCAACTTATACTTCCAAGTTTTGCTAATGTCAAAATGATTTTCTGCACTGCTTCTGCGGTTACCGATACCTGCTTATTTGCTGACATTTCTGGAATTAACACCTGAGTTGATAATAAGAAGTCATCCTGACAGGTTCAAGCTCAACATAGCTGTGAGAAAGAATGACACAGGAATTTTCAAGGTAGACGGGCAAAATATGAAGTGAGGTAGCAGCTGAAGGGTTGCAGACTGTTGCGGTTCAACAGAGAGGAAGAACAAAGATATCAAGGGCAAACAACAGCTGGGTCTGCTTCCTCCATAGAGTAGCGTTTGATGGATGGGGAACATGATATAGACTCCTCCACTGTGCAGCCACAAAACAGCTAACATGACATTTGATATTTTTCTGCACAAGTCCAGTCTGGACTAATCGTCTTGACATGACACCAGGAAGCGTTCAAATCTAAAAAATGCAGGGGACACGTGTCATTTTCATCTAACGTTGTGAAATGTGCTTCTTTCTCATCTAACAGATAAGAAATACAAATATATGACATTCAGCTGGTTGTTAGAGAGCATGCACAAGAGGGAGAAAGTGATAACACATTCCCGTATGCTATAATCATTTCCTCCCTCCGGCACAGTTTCTGCCTCGACAGCTTGCTCACCAGCTGAGAGGCAGAGAGGATGTACTGGGAAATGTGCATCAGCACAGCACCAACGAAAAATGAAAGAAGGGCTGCATGTGACCTCTTTTTATTTAACATTTAAATCAAACTTAAAGCAGCACTTTGGGTATGTTTAACACAACCATCTGTCCATTGAAAGAAAGCTGTCTATCCTCAGCTGACTTGTTAGAGGAAGTAAAAATGCTAGGTCATTATTGTCATAATGAGTGGTTTTTCACTGACGAAACCTTTGCTATTTCATGAATGCTTCAACACACACTTCTCTTAATGGCTGAACATCTTAGAAATGAAACTCTTTGGCATTTTAAAGATGATTATCCATGCTCTAAACACGTGGGTCTCTCTTTTAGTAGAATAGTTTTTACTTTGATTCTCTGTGTTGCTTCATTCATACTTTCTTTTGAAGCTAATGTATGAGAAAACTATATGTAGAGTAAAAGTCGAAATACTTTTTGTTCAAATCCTAATCTTGTTTAGAAAAAGAAACGGGCTTTTTTACTGTGCATTACCATTACCCATCACCACATGGCATCTACAGAAAAGTTAGCGATTACCTGGTGAGCTGGAGAATATAGCTAAAAAACAAAAGCTGGTACAAAAATAACCACGATGGGGGCGCTGGTGGCCTGGCGGTCTAAGCGCCCCACATATAGAGGCTACAGTCCTCGTCGCAGGGGTCGCCGGTTCGATTCCCGGCCGGTCGACCATTTCCTGCATGTCTTCCCCCACTCTCTACTCCCCACATTTCCTGTCTCTCTCCACCTGTCCTATAAAATAAAGGCAAAAAGGCCAAAAATATAACTTAAAAAAAAAAAAATAACCACGATGGCTGTTGCTTATCTGGAATTGCCTGAATCCGCTTTTGCCTCAGTAAATTAAAAAAAAGGTTATATATCATGTCACATACTGGCAATCCTAATGAGTAGTAATGCCTAACAAGTATGTTTTTTGTTGAGGGGGAGGTTAAAAAAAAATTGGATAATGGAACTAGCTTAGCCCGGCAGTTACAGCAATGTTATATAACTGTTCCAAGTTCTGCTCTGATTCTGCTTTATTTCAATGTCAAGAGGTATTAATAATGTCCATTTGAAATTGAAAAATCAACTCTATGTAAGAATTTTCACGCTAATTCTTATTTCCAGGCTGGTGGAGACCAAAAACAGAGCTACAAGTGCAGAGAAAGGGACTTGTCTTTACCAGGTTGGCAAAAATATTCAAAGTCAATAACACTGTTGGTAATGAATGTGCTAATAGACAACTTTTTCTTTTTTTTTTTCACCCAGATGTGTTAAATACTTGGTCCTGATTGGTTAAAACCCAATACAATAATGATTGATTGTCAAAGCAAAGAGACATCAGAGAAAACCTGATCACACACGCCGTATTGAGCCAATACGAGGCAAGGACTACGGCAGATTTTAACTTTTGCCTGTTGACTCTGTGGCTTCACACTTGCTCACCTCGTTAGGATTCTAATTTGCATAACCCCCTGTTCACTATACATTATTCCTTGCCTTGCCGTCCTTGCCTTACCAAAGTCAAATTGGTTTGAACCTTATTGCGTGACGTCACCCATCTGTTTCTGAAGTGCTTTATTAAGGCCAATCGTCGACGGCAGCCATATTGCTGCTGTCGAGCGATTGAGCCTCCTAGCCAACAGCTACAGTGTTCCCGCAGGCAGCTGTGCCTCTCATTGGAAGACTCGTAATCTCAATTTCTTAGAAATGTAAAGATCGGCTTTTATGAATTGGTGTGTATGTGGTTTCCCGTGCTTCCGGGGCCAGCCTCAAGCGGCAGTTTTTAGCACTTCCGCATTGGACTCATATTTTTAGACCAGAGGTTGCCGCTTGGTTGCTCCATATGACCAAAAAATCCAACCCCTGTTTCACTTGTGACTGTAAACACGACTTGATTTTCTATTAATGCTAATCAAAAGAAGATTCAAAGGTACAGTGTTTAGGAATGGGAATATTTAAGGATATCTAGCAGTCAGATTCTAGATTAAAATTCTCCCCTGCTCAGGCAAAAGGGCTCATTAATAAGTTAACACAATTATTTTTTTACTAAGGTGATTATAAAATAGTGAAAATATACTTATTAATTTTATAATCCCTTTCCACCAGGTCTGTTTTGGCAAATGCTGCTAAATACTACACACTGCACCTTTAAGAACCCACACCACAACCCACTATCATCACCGAACTAAAGCTAAACGTATTTTACCAACAACACCCACAGTGAATGATTACAGTGCATAACTTCACAGTTCAGTGCAGTACCTGAGACAGCAGTCTGAGTAAAAACATTCAAAGACTTGTTTCAGTGAGAGCTGTTTTTCTGCTCAGTCAGTCATTTTTTGCCCACAGATGCTGAGTTGCTTCTTGGCTGCAACAGGAACTTGGATGTTCTCACCACCTACAAGCTTACTGTGACCTTTCTGTTCACAACTGACACCCATTTATCTGTCAGTGATGTGGGTAAACAACAATGGGCAACAGACAGGCGGACGGGCACGTGCCAACACGCCGAGCACTGCACCCTCTTTTGACATAGCAGGAACGCATGTTTTCCCACACAGGCTTTAGACATCGAACATGTTCTCACAACTGTTCTTTTAGATGATAACAGAGAGGTTTATGTAATCCTCTGCCTATGTAATCACAAGATCAGTGCAACTCAGTTTTGTTCTACAACCACGACATAGCAGGAAACATGGTGGTATGACTGAGCAGCGTCTATAAAAGATAAAGCCTGTGCTTTATTGGAACAGAGGTATCCAACAGTCCATGCGCTGTGTGTGAGACTGGCCACAGGGTAGAACCAGGTCTCATTCACACATCCACTGCAACCAATTAGGTTTTACTCATGCTGCCACATCAAACAGCCACTTTAAAAGTAATGGGATTAGCTGTTTTTGCATGTTATTGTCCTGCTGATGAGATTCTCTTCAACAAGACGCACATCTGAACCTGCAGAGATTCAATGTTATTTCCAGATGTTTCATCCTCTGGCCATTTTTCACATGTGCAAAGGATTTTAGAATAATGCCTTGTGGAGCTTTACATCATCTAACATCAGTAATGCATCCGCATTGTGAGGCATGTGAACTTCTTCGGAGCTGAGAAATTGCGCACTTATTTTAATATCACAAACAATCACTGGCTGTGGCTCCTCTGCAGCTCAGAGGTGCAGCCGTTCAGTCTCTCTGTAATGGAACTTTGTGTGGGCTGGGAGCTCTCTGACGTCGGTTCTCACAAAACTTCCAGATGAAAACGCTTTTGCAGTGTCATATCATGGAGAATAGGAGCAGTTATCCAGACGACTACAGCAGCGGATTGTGCAGCAGATCAAACAGACTTGCCTGGGGCGCGTTAATATCAGATTTCATTTCGAGTTGAGGCCCTTCATTCATTTCTGACATTTACAGTTGGACCGTTGCACCCCTCTTCGAGGCCTCTTGGCTCTCAGTCTGCACTGAGGCCCCACCAGCCACTCTGGAAAAACCCGGTGCATCTGACTTGCATTGCCTGGCTCCACTTGTGTGTTCTGTTTGGCCCGTGCCGCTGGAGGAGGAGAGCGAGCCAATTACCAGCCGCTGCTCCGAGACCAATATGATGTCATCCTCCCCGCTCTGCTGTAACAGGCTGCAGATGAGAGGGGCCGGGCCTCTCAGCAGCCTTATTCACTTAGCAAAAAGCAGGAAAGCATTAAAAATAGCATCAAATAACCCTGGACATTAACATTTTCCTCATCTTGACAAACTTACTATGAATTACAGTAGTTACTAATGCATCGCAGCCTGATAGTGACGCAAACCAATCGATATCAAAGATTATGTCTCACTGTTTATCTCATGTTTAAATAAGACTGATAACAGCACAAGAAGCTGTGGGGTTTTCATTGTGGGGTGTCAGAGACCACATTTATTTGAAAAATTACCTGCTGGTGTGTTAAAGCTTGACATGCCCTTTCCCTAAAAGCGACACTCCCTAATTCTTTGAGAAGCCACAACCAGCCGACTGCATCCCTGCAATCAAAGGAGTAAGATTTAACAATACCTAGACACCGTGAAAAACAGAGATTCAGACTCAAAACACGCTCACTAAACTCTGGAGTCTACTTAAGTGCTATCCCAGAACGCTTTGCATTTCCTGGGAAGTCTTGTAGCCACATCACAGAATCTGGAGGGGCATGTGGGCTGCATCAGATCTCCTCTCATTTCCCTGCATACCCAACGCCCCCACAACCACACAGCATACAGTACACGCTCTGGAAGATGATATTTAACACGAGCTGATAGCCCACCACAGCTCAAACTGTAAACAAATGGCAGGTTTAACTGTTTAGGTGTGCTCGTCTGAGATTTTATCTTCATGAGAAAGAGAATCAAGTTGAACGAAATCTTTGAGGAACGCGACGTATCAAGAATTGTCAGCATTCAGTCAGATGCAGATAGACGTTGTTTACAGGTAGCTTAAATCAACCTGCAAGTTATGTGTGAAATGTGGAGATAGCAGAACAACTCACTGATGCTGTTTGTGCTGAAAATACTCAGAACATCTTCCTGTTTGACAGCAGATCTTTGATTTTTAGTTTCATCTGCAAGTTGTTGTGCTTTGTGGTTACATATTTAGCAAGATGCCAACTGCTGAGGTTAGCCCTGTTTTCTGCAGTGTATACATCCAGAAATGTTCTGTAAGCTAGGCTGTGTGGGTGATGTGAGAATGAAAGAGAAGGGAGAGTTTTATTTCCAAATTCAATTTTGGGTTATATATTCAACAGGTTACAGGAATGCTACAGCTCTGTGAAGCTGCAGCTAAAACTCGCTTGCTAACATGCTCACTGTGAGGATGCTTACACAATGTTCAGTATCTTTAGCCTGGCCTACTAGACCCTGTAAGATTTTCTTAGCCTTAACAGATGTTGGAAATGATCAAGACCTCACATGTGATGCTAAATAGAGTTCAATGATACGAGCAACACATGAGACAACAGGGTAATAGTCAAGCTAAATGTTAGGGCAGTAGCTTCTGTTCAACTCCTCTCCTTGTCAGTTGGGTTGTAGTATGGTTATGATGTAAAACACTTGAGTTTTTGCCAGAAATCAAGCAGATCTTTACAGCAGAATTAAACCTGTTTACAGCCTGGTGCAAAAGACAAGTGTAGTCTGGATAGCTCATTTCTTGATCGGCACAAACTGTACGGGGGATGAATTTTCGGCGGCAGTTTCGAAGATATTGAGATTACGAGTCTTCCAATGAGAGACACAGCTGACTTGATTGACAGGCGGGAACACTGTAGCTGTTGGCTGGGAGGCTCAAAGCCCGCCTCTTTACATCACAATCCCTCGACAGCAGCAACATGGCTGCCGCCGCCGATTGGCCTCAAAACAGAGCTTCAGAAACAGATGGGCGACGTCACGGATACTATGTCCATATTTTATACAGTCTATGGTGGCAATCCACAGACTGTTTCTCACCACATAACAGGACATCTGATGGTAAACATTAACCATGTTTAATATTATCTTACATCGATGCTGCCATGATCTTCTTCTGAGCTAAAACAGGGAAGGTGAAACCCCTTTAACATACCTCACACAAGGAAAATCTGTCAGGATAATATTTAGATCCATCAAAAAATGGGGACTTTGTCTACTTTTGTCAGAACAGGGGACCAAAAACCAGCCTGATTATCTTAATTCTGCATGTTAGCATGCTAACAGTTACAAACTACAACCAACAACTACTGTAGTTCAAAGTGAAAGTAAAAAATCATTACCAGTTGACCAGATGAAATGAACCGTAAATTTAGCCTCACTCGCCGTCTCTGTCTTTGCTGAGCAAGCATTAACAAGAATACTTCCTGGTATTTGTTGGGAAGAGAGAAGAAACTGATGGTAAATTCCTCCCTAAATCTTTACAAGCCGAGGTTCAGATTCGACTCAGGGGAGGTTTGGTGAACCGGGGTCAGGAACTTCACCTCAGCATGAGGCAGTAAAGGAATGGACTCAGTCTATTGGCGTAATAATTCAAGATTGATGATTGGTGAGATTAGGGTTAAAATATGTTCGCTAGTAAACAGCCAGTTAGCTTGGATTAGTGGGGGCACAGTTAGGTTAACCCTCTCTGTGAAATGTTAACCATATCACCACTTGTGAAACTAATAAAGAGTGAATCACACCTTATTTAACTTTTACAAGAACAACTGTGTAAAAATAATTTACTGTGTTACAGTGGTGATGTTCTGTTTCTGTGGTGGTGTGCTGTGCCAAACATCTACATAAGCTACCTGTTAAGAACCAGGAAATAGTCTGACCCATGAACATCATGCTAACAGTGAATTGCCACTTTTGAAATTCATCCATTATCCATCCATTATCTTGACCGCTTATCCCATCAGGGGTCACGGGGGGCTGGAGCCTATCCCAGCTGGCTTCGGGCGGAAGGCAGGGTACACCCTGGACAGGTCGCCAACCGATCACAGGGCCAACACAGAGAGACAGACAACCATTCACGCACACACTCACACCTACGGGCAATTGAGAGCGACCAATTAACCTGGTGAGCATGTTTTTGGACTGTGGGAGGAAGCCAGAGTACCAGGAGAGAACCCACGCATGCACGGGGAGAACATGCAAACTCCACAAAGAAAGGCACCTGCCCGGCCGGGGATTTGAACCAGGAACCTTCTATCTGTGAGGCAACGGCGCTGCCCACTGCACCACCGTGCAGCCCACTTTTGAAATTCATTTTAAAAAAAAAAAATTAAACCAACAAGATTATTGTTGTTAAGTTATTAGTGC
Source organism: Notolabrus celidotus (assembly GCF_009762535.1). Classification (NCBI taxonomy): domain Eukaryota; kingdom Metazoa; phylum Chordata; class Actinopteri; order Labriformes; family Labridae; genus Notolabrus; species Notolabrus celidotus. Next base: position 13,630,090 of record NC_048292.1, read on the forward strand.
ACCTTGGAGTTCCTGGTAGGTTGATTCAATTTTTGCTGGACGTTTCTTGCTAGCTGTTTCCGCTTTTTTGTGCATTAGGCTAAGCTAACTTGGTGTTAACTGCAGCTTAGCTAACACAGTAATTGGATATTGGTATCAAGTTTCTTATTAAACTCCAACACAGCAAAAAAGTTTGGGGACTACTGCTTCATTGCATGTCTTCTCCAGTTTATATAGTTACTGAATGAAGGTAATTAATGCCAGATAAGATGCAGAGGAGAGAGTTTGCAGGGATAAGGATGTCCACCCAGACTTCCGATTGCAGTCTACCCCATACTGTCTGCGAATGGATGACTTGACCGTGCCTAAACATGATACAAGTGGGATATACTGTTTTCCTTCTACATGACTCCTCTATGTAAGAAGACCTCCGCCTTATCAATGCGTCTTTACGTCTGTGCCGCAGAGACTGTGTAAGCTATGCCCCGCTTCACATTCCTCTGCCATCCAACCTCTGTCCAGCTTGGACTTTCCCACAGAACCCTAAACCCTGTGAATGAGAGTAGGCCTTTGTTTCAGGCATTTTTCATCCTGATCCCAGCAACTTCCCCATGGTGGAATGCAACAGGAATGCCAGCGCCAGCTACCTGGCATTAGAGAGTCTTTGTGCGGAAATAGGAGAGGCAGAAGGAGAGAGCAGGTCAAAGAGGTTTGACAATGGATAGCTCACTTCTCAAGGTGCCCAGCCCAATTTTTTTTTGCAGAGCGAGTGAACAGCAGACCGCGGGTCAGATCTCTTAAACATTGCAAGGTGCACCCAAGGAGAAGTGAAAAAACGACATTGTTTGCATGTAGGCCAGTTTCGCCGTGTGTCCTCCCCCTGTCAGGTTTTTCTTCTACTGTACAAATCATTAACTGGAGCGCTGATGTAGCAACTGATTGGCATGCATACACAAGCACAGCCGAAATGCATGTCTGCAGCAGTTAACAGGTTGTTGTGGGCTTATCACCGGCTGAGAGCTGGAACGTTGAGGCAGCAGTTAGCCTCAAGGTGCAATTCCATTCATTCCTGTATAGTGAGAGACAAGAGAAGGAGCATTTTAATTTAAGGGGTGCCATGTGAAGAAGAGGATTTATTATGATATGATCAGATCATTTTTTTGATGATTTTTTTTCTCCAGACAAGTCGCAGCAGGAGTTAATTCTTGCTTAATTGGAGTGAGTTGTGATTCTGCGGAAAGCATATCACGTCAATAATAAAAACACATCAAGAACTTGTGGGATGAGAATGAGGGCCACCGCTTTGGAGGTGCACAAACATGGTGGTGTGCATGTCAGAGCAGGAGCTCGCACAGACCGTGAGACAAGACGGTTACCCGGGCCCTTCAGTAAAGTAATTTCACCTGTAACCTGAGCAGCATCTGAGGCGACGGCTGATCTTCTGTAGATCCTGCGACTGATGATAAGGAGCAGAGATAAGGTGCTAACTGAAGGGTAACGACAGCTATGAAGACAAGGGTGGGGCATCAGGTCATATAACCTTGCATGTCATGACTGCAATTACCACGGGGCCTCCGCTCACCTCCTGTGAGAACTAACATCTGTAACAAGCCGCCGACTCCTCTCAGTTGGAAGTCTGCTTGTACATATAAATACCTCTGAGAAATATGCATCATTAACCACTAAATAGTAGTCCTACTGGCTGTAAGGGGTCAACCAAAATGAAAGTGAATCAACCTCAACCTCAGCCCAGACCGAATTTGAACCACGCTTTTTTATTTTCTGTACACTTTTAGTGCTGCGACTGCTCGGCATCCCTTTTTCCTAGAAAATCCAGCAGATGTTGTATTTATTATGATCCGACTGCCAAGAATCTCAGGGAGGACGAGAGGCAAAGTCTGTGTTGACCAGACGCCCCTTTTCTCCCACCACTAGAGAGGAAATTTTATGAACTCACAGGGGAAAGATAAGGCCTCTTCCTCGACATGATCGCTCATACTACAAATTCCAGCGCCATCCCAATGCTGTTTTCACAAGCCGCTATAGCTAGGAAACACTTCTTTGATGCAACCTGAACATGAGGCCATTTTTTTTAAAATTAGGACATGAGTGTCTTAGGGTCACACGTCAAAGATAAAAGACAAAGCCTCCATGGTGGATGTAATTAGGTTTCTTCTTCTGGATTGAGGTCATTTGAAATATGCAGGACTTTCCTGTCAGGGTGAAATATGTGGATGCGTTTTCAGCTCCTCTATCTGATTCAGGGGAAAATCAAAGTCATGCAATAGACATTTGGCTACACTTTCTTGTATTTACAAATCAGCTTTCACCATGGACACCAGGCCCTGAAGTTGCACAGAACCATTTCCCATTCGAAACGTCACACGAAACCAAAGCGTAGCTCTCTCTCTCTGTATGAGAGTCGACATGCCACCTCCTCTGCTCCAAGATATCCTGAGATTTCCTGTTATAAAAGGACGCGAGTGGATGGGAGGCAGTCAGGATGGGGCTTGTTAAGGGTCTCAGTTTTGACATCGCAAGGCAAACATCCTCCCCGTTTACAGCCATCTCATAGGGGCAGACCACAGACCATTCACAAGAACACACACACAAAAAAGAGGAACCGTGTAGAGACATAGGACAAGGAAACGGTTCCTTTTGAAGGAGTTAAAAATAAAACCGGAACATGAAAGCTGCAAATTTTGAATGACACAGCTTCAACTCTTCCCTACAAAGACAAACATTTGACATGTGTTGAACAAGAAGCTTTATGTCATAGAATGTATATGAAAACAGATTGTTTATACCTCAAACCTAGCTTAAAAAACAGCTTCACTGCAGCTAATGTTGCGCAGCTAGGCTACAAAAATACAGTATGGAGTTGCTTTTTCTTTTTTTTTAAGTTATATTTTTGGGTCATTTTTGCCTTTATTACAGCTGAATAGAGACAGGAAATATGGGGAGTAGAGAGTGGGGGAGGACATGCAGTAAATGGATAAGGCTGGAATCAAACCAGCAACCTCTGCAACAAGGGCTCTGTATATGGGGCACGCGCTTAGACCGCTACGCCATCGACGCCCCGGACGTGCTAGTTTTTTTGTATCCTAAGGTAACTTTTGGTGTGATTTGGTGCTAAAGCAGTCTGATTGATTGATATAGGTTGATTGATAGAGCTTCACATCATCCATCAAACTCTTGTTCTGCTCTTGAGAGCAACCAACAGGCTAGTAAAACATTTTACTGCGTTACAGTGGTGATGTTCTGGCCTGTTTCTTTGCTAGTGTGATGCTGCCAAACATCCACATAAGCTACCTGTTAAGAGCCAGGAAATAGTCTGACCCATGAACATCATGCTAACAGTAAATTGCCGCTTTTGAAATTCGTTTTTTTAATAAATTAAACCAACAAGACTTAACCTTTATTGTTGTTAAGTTATTAGTGAACCTTGGAGTTGCTGGTAGGTGGATTTAATTTTGGCTAAACATTTTTGGCTAGCAGTTTCCTCCTGTTTTATCAAGCGGCAACCTAAAATATGAGTCCAATGTGAAAGTGCTAAAAAACTGCAGTTCATCGAGGATCCGCTTGAGGCTGGCTCCGGAAGTACTGGAAACCACATACACACCAATTCAAAAAAGCTGATCTTTACAGCAGAAATAAAAACATGATTACAGTCTGGTACAAAAGACGAGTGTAGTCTGGATAGCTCATTCCTTGATCGGCACACACTGTGGGGGGGGGTTCTAACGCAGCAATCTTCCAATGAGAGGCACAGCTGACTTGATTGACAGGCGGGAACACTGTAGCTGTTGACTAGGAGGCTCAAAGCCCGCCTCTTTACATCACACTCGCTCGACAGCAGCAATATGGCTGCCGCCGACGATTGGCCTCAAAACAGCGCTTCAGATGGTTGACATCACGGATATTACGTCCTTATTTTATACAGTCTATGTGTTTTATGCGTTAGGCTAAGCTAACTTGATGCTAACTACAGCTTAGCTAACACTGTAATTGGATATTGGTATCAAGTTTCTTATTAAACTCCAACACAGCAAAAAAGTTTGGGAAAAAGTCTGATTGATTGATATAGGTTGATTGATAGAGCTTCACATCATCCATCAAACTCTTGTTCTGCTCTTGAGAGAAACCAACAGGCCAGAAATTCAAATTCAAGCTCATCAACCTTTGAATCTTTTATATTATTCGCCTGTCTTCACTGCACTCTGCCTTTTTTTTTTTTTTTACAACTGCCCAAAGGAAAGTAACTTAATAACTCCGACAAGTGATATGATGTGAAATTATTGGTGATCACCATCGAACAGACAGAGAGCTGGAATACTTTGTGGCTGGCTGTTGCTTCAGAAAACATTTCAGTCAGACGCAGGCATTTATCTAAGCCTGCGAAATCCTCCACACAAAAAAGGAAAATTTAAGAGTGGTTCTCAAATAGCCAAATTCCATTTTCTCCTTAACGCATCACAGTGGTGTGCTCACCTAGTAACTGGTAAACACACATCAACAATGACTACGAGGCATTAATGAACCTCCATTTATTCTCCAAAGAAAACAGTGCAAGTGTTGCCACACTGCAGAGCAATATCATGCTTCTGCTATTGCCTACGTGCCTATCATGACTTTGTTCCTGCCGTATAGCGTCCTCAGTCGTCTACTTTTACTGATTTATTGTGTCAATCACTCGCTGTTAGAGGAATGATACACCAAAACAATACAGCAGAAGGTGTTCTTGGGTGACTGGCCGACACCTGACTGAGATAAAGAGCTGAATAGCCCAGATTATGATCTGCCATAAAGAGACTGAGTAACCACATCTATGGTCCAGAGCTCAACCTCAAACAATAGAGACAAAGACCTGAAGCATGTGCAGCACATGCTGGAAAAGACACTACTGTCCAGGTTATATTCATGCAGTCTCATGAGGGTCCTACCTTTGTCAAACTGTTATTGTCTGTGGTGCGTTCTAAGTCAGGTGCTTGTCTCACGTCTACTTCACACATGTTGGTACAACATGTATTATTGATTAAAGCCCCCACAAAGGGAAGAATCAGCTCTTTGGAAATAGAGAATAATTGTGAATAATAATCTCTTTTAACAATTAGGGCAAAAAATCAGGTTTTTGGGGACACGCTTACCAAATGTGCTCTTATATGAACGCAGACTTACATGAGGTGGTATAAAATAGATAGCAGCATGCACAGTACTGAGGTACTAGAATATAACTTGAAAATGAAAATGCCACACTGCTGCAACTTTATACTTCTATCTTTTTGTTCATATGGCATTAACCAGGCCTCCCTCGCTCGCTTACAGGTAGTCCAAAACGCGGCTGCTCGCCTTTTAACAGGAACCCGCAAGCATGAGCACATCAGCCTCGTTCTCGCATCCCTCCACTGGCTCCCTGTCCATTTTAGAATTTATTTTAATATTTTAATGTTTGTTTTTAAGTCACTACATGGTCTGGCACCTCAGTACATCTCTGACCTCATAAACATCTACGCCCCCCTCCAGAGCACTGAGGTCTGCTGATCAGATGCGTCTCGTCGTGCCAAAAAGACGACAATAGACGAGGGGGGGGGCCGAGCTTTTTCAGTGGTAGCTCCTAAACTGTGGAATGAGCTACCCACCCAAGTCAAAATGGCCCCCATCCTGGATACTTTTAAATCATGACTTAAATCAAGTGACAAAACTCATTCTTACTCCCTGGCATTTAATACAGCATGAGAGCTTGTGTTGGTCTCTGTTTGTCTTTTAATGTACTGTATTTTAAATTGTACTATTATTTATTTCTACTGTTTGTATTTGTTGTGCAGCACTTTGGTAACCTTGTTGTTTTTAAAATGTGCTATATAAATCAAATGGATTGGATCTTTTTGTTACTTCAAATAAACTCCCACATTTATCAGCCTTAAAATGTTGCTTATCTGCCCGCCAAAGTGTTCTCAGGTCAATGTACAGGAGTGTCACCAGCAAAATACCTATCAGTATCGAAAGTAAAAGCAATCAACGTGCCCATTGTTTCATTGTTTCATCTAAATCTATACATTTTTTAACATTATTGCAGCATTCCAAGTTTCAGTGTAGCTCCAGGCTTCTGTAGTTGAATGATCTAAGCTCTTCTTCCACAAGTACAGATAATATGCAAAAAGCAAACAAGTTACAAGTTATTTCTCTAGTGCAGATTTTAATGCTTGCAGCCGTGTGCTGGGGTAGGTGTCAGATGAAGCGATTTAATGCACAGAGAGGAAAACAGCTTTTTTTTTTAAATGAATTTATTCCTATGCAAATGTTTACAGCAGGATGAGATTTGTCAGAAAACTCAAGCTGCACATGTACAGAACAAGATCAGTAAATACAAGGTTTCACTTCGTCCACAGGGGGGCGCCAAAAACAACACAGAAAAAGTTTCTTACAGGAGCTTTAACAAAAAATATGTACTGATCGCATTTCATGTCACGTAGGCATGGTTAATACTTCCTATGTGAACTGTCTTTGTTATGAGGAATAATTCCAGTCACAGTCGTACTTAAATGTCAAGTCAGAAATTATGACTTTTATATGCCTGGCCATACCGGTGACTCAAATCTATACACATTGTGCACATCCAGTCGTGGTTTTTGGTGTTGAACGTAGGAAGACGACACCCCCCCTATACATAGGGCTGCTTCATGCAACATGGCAGTGAGATGACTAAGCATGAGGCCTGATGCCTGTAGCACTGTGCAGACATGTTCCATTCTGTCAGCACTCTGCGGCACATAGGCTCCATTTCACACGGTCTCCTGACTCTTGGCCAAGCGAGTGGGAACTTTAGAGGCTCTTCTGACAGCCAATAGCAAGCATTTACGCATTCCGGCTGCAACATCTAACTTCACTTTATTATTGTATATTCGGAAAGAAGTGCAGATGACTTTCTGTAACTTTAGTGCAAACATTTTGACCTTGCATTTGCGGCTTTTGCTGCATCAGAAAGAGTGGGAAAAAACTGTTTGTAACCCCTGATGAGGTCTTAAGTCTTGCAGGTTGTTACGTTATGCTGAAGCAACCCTTTATGTGTTTTTTGGCAGCACTAATGTGGAAAAAACATGAATTCATTGTTCTTTATTGGTGACTCATGCAGCAAAAAGTAGTGTCAGGAAAATGAGCACTGAGTCCAATAACAGGTATTTCCCTTCAAACAGTGAATATCTCAGCAAAGCATTCTCCCAAAACAGCCCCCCAGTATGATGGAGTGCTCAGCGTGTGTGGTCTCAGGAGTGGAAAACTCATCACTGTTTTGAATCTTCAACTCCATCTACTGGTGTTTAGCAGAAACTGCAGCACTTATTATCTACTGAATCACCTTTTTGAGGTCAGGAATTTGTTAAATGTAAGATAATTCAAGGTGTGGAATTACATTTTTAAATTACAATAAGTCAAATCAATAATCAATAATAATAGTCATTAATCCTATGATTATTGCATATTCCCATGTTCACCCTGTATTGCACCATACCCCATGTGAATTCATCTGCATCCACCCACTCAGCCGGAGAGATCAGGTTGTGGTCCACCGGCTTCTGAACCTCTTCTGTACATTAACATGTACGCTGTGGATCTGCAAAATAACAACATTCAACATTTGAACAGGAAAAGTACGAATCTTGAATCTTCAAAAGCAAAACAACCAGCATAAAATAAGACTTCCCTATTTAGTGTTGCTAGAGGTAGCATGTAAGCTCTGAAGCTCATCGATGGCGGTCGCCATATCGGACATTCGGACTCAACCTAGCTTTTGGTCGACCAAGCAAGAGGCAAAGAGGTGGGCCTCTAGCCTGGCTGACAGCTACTGTGTGCCCGCATGTCAATCAAGTCAGCCCCACCCCAACTATGGCTAATAATGCTAAAGTTGTTACCACAATATCTTCAAAAATAATGAATCATAAAGAGATTCATCCTCTGTATAGTGTGAACGCATAGAGAAATGGGCTCTACAAACCAGAACAGAATGTTAACAGCTGTAAAATATTTCGTCTGCATTTTAACCATAGACTGTATAAATAATGGACGTAGTATCCGTGACGTCACCCATCTGTTCCTGAGCGCTGTTTTTGAGCCAATTGACGGCAGCAGCCATGTTGGAAATGCAGAACTCAACCAGGCATAGTGTGACGTAAAGGGACGGGGTTTGAGCCTCCTAGCCAACAGCTATGTGTTCCCGTCCGGGAGTCAAGTCAGTCATGTCCTTATTTGGGCAAAAACTCGTAATCTTAATATCTTCTGAACCGTCACGTTAGAAAAAAATTCACCCCCGCACAGTGTGTGCCGATAGAGAAATTAATGACCTAGGGCCAAACCGTTTTTTGAACCAGGCTGTAAACATGTTTATTAATGCTGCAAAGATCGTCTTTTTTTAATTGGTGTCTATGTGGTTTCTGGTGTTTCTGCAGCCAGCCTCAAGCAGATTCTCGATGAATTGCAGTTTATAACACTTCCGCATGGGCTTCATAGTTTGAGACCGGAGGTTGCCGCTTGATTCTATCACAAAGGCCAGCGTATTGTTTTGGTTACTGGATTACCAGAATATGAGCCTGTTTTCAAGAGAAAACCTGCTTCTTTTATCCAGAGATATAAATAAGTCCAGATCTTTAGAAAACTAAATGGAGTTAGTGGATTGAATCAAATATATGGATCCATGTGCAAAACAAAGTAATACATTCAACAGTTAAGGGAAAGTGATAAGGGAGAAACATAAAAAGAAATTCCAGTACAGTAAACAGGTATAAAGAGTGAAAACATAACTACCAGGTGTTCAAAAAGCTGCTGAAAGACAACACAACATACCAAGCAGGATGGATTTCCTCTATTCAAGAGTTCAAACGTTTGGAAGCCTTCATAGCAAAACCACCTTTAGTCTTTAATAATCACTCTAGAAAAACAAGAAGGCTTTCTTTAAAGATCTAAAGCCATTTACGCAAGTAGGAGGATAAAAGCTGCATGCTGTCAGCAGGAGTTAAGCATTACAGGCTGTCAGTGTTATTAATAAATACTGTAACTTAACTAAGCATCATTAGCAGGAAAATAAGACTCACATGGTTTTTACTCCTTTAGCTGGGGGCATGGTTGATTAAATCTATAATATTTAAAGTGAGAGATGATTATATAAACGGGACTAAACACAGAAAGTTGATTAGAAAGATAAGAGTCTGCTAAGCTCTTTGTATTAAACTAAAAAAGATTTTTTAAATTTAGATTTGAGGAAGTTACTTATTTCCTTTCGTGCTAAAAGTCAATGAGACAATTGTTGGAGTGATCATGAATCTTTTCTTCATTTAAAGCCATGTAAGTCAACCAATTTCTGAAGAATACATCATTTTTCAGTCGGTTAATCTTCTCCGACTGCCATAATTGATAAGACAAACAAACATGTGATCAGTGAGTTGGTAAATAAGAGATGAACTAATGGAATATGTAATTTTTGTCATCATATTGTCCTTGTTAAATTATAAATAAGTGTCTTATTTTGAGAACAAATGAGAAACAGTAGTTGTGAAATAAGAGGTGAACCAGAAAAGAACCCTGAGGTACCCCACAATCAATTAAAGCTCCTGTGAGGAGTTTTTTGCTGATTATGAAAAAGACTCAAATTAATACTGATTTCTCTATATGACCTACAAAGGCAAAAAAGACCATCAAGATACCATTAAGATCTTCTATAAAGTCATTCTAAAGCTTGAAACTGCTGGTGCGGGGCAGGTGTCGGACAAGAGATTCATTGCAATCAGCCTTTGTAAAATTTCCACAGCAACGTTTATAAATGAGTTACATTTAGATGTTAAAATAAAGCCAGATTTGATTTTTAGCATGCAGTAGTATCAATCTTGTCATCGCTTGCAAAGAAATGTAACTTTTCCTTTGAGAGAATACCATACCCTGACAAACGCGAACTATTCCTCCAAACAGTTAACAAACAAAAACTGACAGAAATTTTGAGAGAGTAATTTACCTGTTATATCCACCATATGTAGCCATTACTTCTTCCCAGGAGGCCTGCGTGTTGGAATGCAAATCAGAGACTTTATCAGACAGAAAAAATTACTTCAAAAGTAAAATGTGTAATTTTCCTTCCCCTTATGGTTTTAGGGAGCGAATTGAAGGTATAATGACATATAAAAAATAAGTTCCTCAACAGGGTCAAGCTGGGAATAAAAATACATCTTTGAAAGCCGGATTTTGTATGAATTGAAGTACCTGTTGTACATGGCTGTCATTTGCATAGTGCCAGCGCTGGTTCGCTCTATGACGAACAAAAGCAGTGTAGTGTCCGTACATTGCACCACCAGAGTGCACCAACACTGCATACAAAGTGTACGTGCAGTCATTCTGGGGGAAAAAAATTTAATAAATTTGCAGAAGACTCCAGATTAAATGTGACAACATTAGTTCAAAGTGAAATATTATTACCTGAGTGAAATCCGAAGAGAACGCCTCCTTTACGATCTCTGTGAAGTCAAAGGTTTCTGGAAATGTAACCTTGCAATCAATTTTTCGGGCGTAACCGCTGTTATTCCGAAATCTTTTCAGATGCACACGCAAGATAGGAGGAAGGGAGAGCAGTTTGACACCCTGAGGAAGGAAAATATGTCTCACTATTAAGGTACAAACTCTTAAAGGAACATACAGAACAAGCCTCACCTGTTTGGATGGGGTCTTTGAACCACATTGTTTACAGTAGCAGCAATTTCTGCCCTTTAGCTCCTGATGCTCGAAGAAAGACGTCATGCAGCTTTCCTGAAAAGGTACAAGTTGGCATCACTTTGAGTTTGGATTGAGGAGTCATCTTTTTTCTGGTTTCCTAACAAAAGTATGTACTATGTAACTGCAGCTAGTTAGCTAATCAAGGTAACGGCTAGCCTGGCCCTTTCCAAAAGTGACAAAATCAATTCATAAGTAGCTTTAAAGCTCAGTATTTTGTATTCTTTAGCTTGTTTGCCTAATCTATCCAAGTATCAAAGTCTAAAAAAGTAAACTGGCTATCTTATAGTATTCAATTTGGTACAATTTCTTAGCAGATGAATTTAGCCACAGAGAAATAGTCTAGTTCATAATCTCCCGCTAAAAACAGAGCATTAAGACTTGAAAAAGGCCCTGAAAACATGTAAAAATCACTAATCAGCACTCCTAAAGCTCAAAATAATGTGATTTCTGTTTGTTGTTATTTTTGCATTGCAACTTATCATTCCCACAAACTTCAAACTTTTTTTCAAATGTGCCAATACAATATGTTTAATTTTCATTGATGAGCCTTAGAAGTGTCTGTTGGTGAACTTTTTACCCTTTGATATAGTCCGGCTAAATGTTCACCTTTGTTTCAATGTTTTATTTTCAAGCTATGCTAATTAGCTGCTAGTTCTAACTCCACGTTCGTTCCACCAACTAACACATAGGTGTGCCGATTTTCTTAGGGTCTGTTTCCACTTGCACCGTCAGCTTTTGTTATTGTTTGACCCCACAGCACTCTCAGTTGACAATAGTTCAACTTTGAAACACCACTGCACTCGTCAATGTTACTTTTCAATCACTGCCCATTGAGTCCTGCCACTCAAGAAGTGGCAGGACTTTTGATATCAACTTTGTCAACAACTACGGCGGAGGTCTGTACAGAGGAAAGAGTATCTACATGCTTTTACAGGGGAATTACTTCTATGGTTAAAGCTGCTGCTAATGCTACAAAATGTTTTCTTTCAATTGGTTTTTAATTTTCTTTGTAGAATTATACAAAGCATTTTATAACCGAGTTAAAAGTAGTCAGCACTGGTGAGAAGGGCTTTGAAACAGAGTTTGTGGCTTGTACATTAAAAAAAAAAGCAGTAAGTGGACACAGGCCCTTATTTATAAGAAAAGGCCTGTTTTAGATATTATAGAACTGTCCTGAAGAAAATGAAGATGTGTCCTAAAAAGTCAACGCACCAGAGAATTGTCATCTTCCTTTATGTGCAGTGGCAAGCTGAGCATGAAGCTGGTCTGGGTCTGGTTGAAGGAGCACTCTAAACACTCCAGCTGTGTCTGCACAGAAATCTTGTACAGTTCCTGGATTTCAAGAGCCTGACAGAAAAAAAAACACACGCAGGTAATTATAAATGAAACACCTGCAGATAAAAAAAAAAACACTATAAATATAGTGTAACACCAACCAGGGCTGTGTCGCCAATCTGCTGCTGCATCAAGTTCAGGATGGACAGGAACACCTCATCTGCATCATGCTGCACATTAACTGCAAAACAGGATAGTTGAGTTGTGAGATAAACAATTTCAATAAAGAACCTTTCTTTGATTTGTAAATATTTTCATGCTTACGTCGGATGTAGTTTCTGTCCAGGCAGTAGAGAAAGCCATGATGGGACACCGAATGAGGGTCGTCGCTCCTCATGGCAGAGAGGACTGTCTTCAGCTGCAGAGGGAGGGAATGCTTGTCCGCGGTCCGACCAGATGGTTTCCACCTTGTGCAATTCATTAATTGTCAGGTTTGTAATTTGCATAAATGCCTGATCACTATACGCAATCCTTTACTCATAAGGCAACGTCATAATGAAAACACTGCAGAGTTTTCTTACTTGTCAAGGATATCCGTGAGTTCCCTGGTAGCAGAGAAGGTCTGCAGTAAAGTGTTCACACAGCAGGAAAGATGGTGGTTTCTGAGGCCTTTCATGGCTGTGAAACAACAACAGACACATTTGAATAACCGTGTGAAGCCTGAATGTTCTCAGGTGTACCAACAAGGGCATACCTAGAGGCCCAGAATTCAATGGGCATATCTTTAAAAAAAAAAAAAGGAAATAACTTAGAAATCCAGATGCTACCTGGGCTGGTACAATCATCCATTTTGCTGTGCGGAACACCCATCTCACCTGTATATTTTATTAAAAGCAACAAATCAATCATCCTAAAGACAACACAGAAAGACATATGTGTTCGGTTTATTGGTTTAAGGTGCAGCGTATAGCAGATGTTTATTTTAAACAGATCTGAGGTCAGTGTTTTGTTTTTTTATGTCATTGCTGCACACGTGACGGATTTATTGGTTGTGAAGAGAAAAATAATTGTGTGGAATGAAGTTACTGTGGAAAACTGCCGGTTTAAACTTCACAAACTGCATTGAAAACGGTGGTAGACCATAGAGATATGTGGATACTTTATTAACAAGGATTTAAATACATTTTAAAATGTTGTATGCGTCTGCTATTTGTGACATCTTTCAAATCTCTACTTAAAACCCATTTTTACAGACTAGCTTTTATGTGACTTTATCTTTCTGACTGCTTTTACTTCTATTTTATTATTAATTATATTTTTTATCCAACTAATTCACTGTCTTAAATGTTTTAGATTATTTTATTTGATTGTTTTAATCTATTATTATTATTTTTCTTTTATTATTTTAATGTTCCTAGTTCATCCTTTGCACTTTTTCTAATTTTCCCGATGTGATGCCGTCCTTTTACTCTGAAAACCTCTTTTATTGCCCTTTGAATGCTTTTATTTACTTCTCCATTTTAATTTATTTTAATTTATTTAGGGATTTTTCTGTTTACCCTGAAAAACCTCTCAACAATGATTTACTGGTCCGTTGTCACACCAATCCATACTTAAAGGGAGTGGTGTGACAATGGTTAAAGGGAAAACAATTGACGTGTTTTCCCTTTAACCTCCTGCATTGCATTTTGTTTTGCATTGATCACATTTTCTCCTCCCTGTCTGTCAATTTGTTTACTCTGCTATAGAACTACGCTTTTTTTGTCAAAGCACTTTGTAAACATTTGTTTTTAAAGGTGCTATATAAATAAAGTAATTATCATTATTACTATTGTCTATTGTAACTCTGTAACTGTGCCGCTGCCTATCTTGGCCAGGACTCTCTTGGAAATGAGATTCTTAATCTCAATGAGCATTTCCTGGTTAAATAAAGCTTATAATAATAATAATAATAATAATAATGATAATAATAATAATAATGATAATAATGATAATGATAATAATAATAATAATAATAAAAATAATAATAATAATAATGATAATGATACTTCCTTTTGTTGATCTGAAAAACTTAGTTACAAGAATTGAACCCTCATAGTCCAAATTAAGTATTCACGATGAAAAAGTTGAATTAGTCAAGTAAAAAACAAATACCTGAGTAAATGTAGACTCATTGTTGGTCATATTTCAAAACAAACATCGTCTTAAAGGGGTCTACTCACTTCAGAAGACGCCTCTCACGTCGAGCCTCGAGAACAGCTGGAGGACACCTGAGGATTTCAGTGAGGGGTCGACTTCTCGCGGTATTTCACTTCCTCACGCGCTACAAACAAACCTCAGGACCCCCAAACTTCACAGACACCGGTCCTGTTTATCAGCAAGTAGTCAGCAAAAGACACAAGGTCAAATATTTCGCTAAAGATTTAAATATGTTCGAGTCAAAACAGCTCTCCTCACCTCTGTAAACATCTCCACAGTGACAGCTTCATGTTCACTTTCGTTTTACACTCAAAGCCTCGCAGCGTCACCAATCATTCAGAGAATCGAAACTTAAACGTTGCTAGGCGCAGAGAGGACGTAACCTCGACGTCAGATGTTATGACAGGAAATGCTACCATCTGTCAGCAGGTTTAAAACTTGGCTATTTAAATATTTTATTTATATTTGTTTTTATTATTTTATCATTTTCAGAACAAAACAACAAAATTCAAGTCTCACTGTGTTTACAAAGCAGATTTTCAGACAAAGATATGTACCATTATTATTTTTATTATTTTTATTATTTTAATCATTATTATCTAAACCATTGTTTTAACATTTATTTATTATTATCTTATTTATTTCTTGTGTTCATCTGATCTTGTTAACTCTACCTTTTTTTGTAACTTTTCTTTCCGCTTATTTTATTAATTTTACTGTATTGATTTTCTTTTCTTTTTTAAGTATTTATTTTTTAATTGTGCATTTTATAATTTTACCATTGCTGTTGTTTTCTGACTGTCTGTTACTCTGTGAAGCACTTTAGGCTACATGTTTTTATGTATGAAAGGTTCTATATATTAATAAAGTTGAGTTGAGTTGAGTTGAGTTGAGTTGAGTTGAGTTGAGTTGAGTACCGTCCAGAAAAAATATATATTTTAATAGTTATACTAATAATAATGCTTATAATAGTAATAATGCTACCAACAAGAACAATACAAATAATATCCATATATAATAACATCACCACCATCAATTTAAAAAAGATCAACAATAACAATAATAATATTAACAGCAATAATAACAGACCTTTGACTCAAGAAGATGTGACCCATGTAAAAAAAATAAAAAATAAATAAGATTAGCAAAAAAAACAACCACAAGTATTAGCACATAATGAGCCGTCCTCCAACTCCCATCTATGAAGAATGCTGAAAAGTGATGTAGTGCTAGGCACCGTTTTCTTCCACTCTGAAGGGTACTGGCCTTTCAACAGTGTATTTTTGAGATCTAAAGGCAAATAATCCAGGACAGGATTCCTATTCTAAGGAACTATTCAAGTTTTCAAAAATCATTCAGCCTACTAATTATTTATTTTCTTTTTTGTAGGAGTCTATGATTTTATGATATTTCATCGTGTCACAAAGACTACTGTCCTTCATAGGAAATGTTTTAAGATTACAGTCTTTTACAGTCTAAATATAATTTTAGATAAAACATCAGGTATGAAAAAAACAATACAGCATTTTACTTTTACAATTGCTTGTCAAGGAAGGAAATAAAAATGATTACCTTCTCTGATAGAGATTACAAAGACAGTGAAACAAATATAAAGAAATCTGTCTGAAAACTACTTAAGGACACATGACCGTAATGACACATTTAACCACTAGATGTCAGTGTTTGACAGTCGATCTCAAAACAGGTTTATTTGACAGTCATGAGGATCAATAATGCTTCAATGTATATTATTATAAAAGGTACAATTCAACACACTTAGGCTATGGGCTTCAGGACAATGTTTATATTTTATGGTATTTAGCTGTATGATACTGGGCTATAGGATGTAATAGCAAGGCTTTTTCTTGGCAGACTGATAATTGTAAGAAAAATTAAAAAGGCCTTTGTTTTACAAATGGTTTAACAAATGGCTGAATTGGGTGCAGCTACTATGTTTGTAAGTGTTCAATGTATTTTCTATTGTGTCATTGTTGTCCATATTGTTATCCATCAGTTATTTTTACCACTCGAAGATGGAGGCATTTCTTGATCTGATATTATTTTTTGGTAACATGACAGAAGAGTGTTCACTTTCTTGTGTTTTTTTTCAGCAAGATGTGCAATGACAACGGGGGAATGTTAGGCATTTATAATAATAAATATGACTCTATGTTGCTGAGGCTATTGTGATTTTTGCCCTCAATGCAGGCTGTGACACAAAATGATGGTCTATTATCAATCAATCAGACTTTATTTATAAAGCGCTTTTCATACAATGACATTGTAACACAAAGTGCTGAACATAAAAACAACTTCAAAATAGAATAAATTAAGAAAAAGATCCCACCCCCAGCCCCGACTAAGTAGCTTGTTCAGTGACAGACTTCTTCACCCGCGGTGTCTCACGGAGAGATACAGCAGGTCTTTTCTTCTTGCAGTGGTCAGACTCTATAATCAATATGTATATATATATATATATGTATGTGTGTGTGTGTGTGTGTGTGTGTGTGTGTGTGTGTGTGATTTTAAGATATGCTTATCTTTTACCTCTTTAATTTTAATTTTAATTGCTTTTTAATAATTGTTAATGTATAGGCTCTTGTTTGCTTTATATATTTCTTTTGCCCTATGTCTACTCTGTTACTGTAACACTTGAATTTCCCTGTTGTGGGACGAGTAAAGGAATCCCTTATCTTATCTTATCTAACCCCAAACCCACCCCACAATCCTAAGGTTAAGAACACAATATGCAACAATAGTAATAAAACAATAAAAATAAAATATATAAATAAAACATAAAAAGAAGTTGCTGAAGAAACTGAGGAAACGCTCTCATGATATCTTAATGAGGAAACACTGGAGGTTAAATAAGATGTTAAAACTCAACATAGGAAATTAAAATCACCAAAGTAAAATACATTTCTAAGATAAGAAAAGACTAAAATATTAAACCATTAAAAGAACTTAAGATGCTAGACTTAAAAAAAAAAAATAAGTACATAAATAAATAAAGTAGAATAAAAGTGACTAAATTTGAAATAGATAATAAATAAATGAATAAATAAATAAATAGAACTATTAAGAATAAAAATAAAACTTAGTTAAAAGTGAGACTAAAAAGGTAGGTCTTGAGTTTGCCTTTAAAAATATTTATGCTCTGTGCAGCCCTCAGATCCTCAGGCAGGGTGTTCCACAGGCGTGGGCCATGATAATAAAAAGCTGCCTCTTATTTTTTTACGTTTGGTACAATTAAAAGTCCACTACCTGAAGACCTGAGGGCTCTCACTGGCTCATATGATAAAAGCAAATCTGATAAATAAGAAGGGCCAAGACCATTAAGAGATTTAAAAACCAATAAAATAATCTTAAAATCTATTCTAAAAGATACTGGAAGCCAATGCAGAGACTATTAAAGCTTTCAATGGCTCATTTGCATAATGCAGATGTACTTACAACATTTGTGTGGGGTTGGTTTGGTGGGGAGGCCCAGAAATCCTTGTGTGCCCCTTATAGCTGAAACCACAAGACATATGCTATAGTGCTACTCTCATTAAAGTGCTAACTCCTTTGCTAATTAACCATTAGCAAAGGAACTAAGACCAATTAATATTTGATGCAGCCTGGAAACTAGAAAAATCTGTTTGCTCATATCTTCATAGCTTTGGTAGCTGCTTCCGTTCGTCTTCCTATAGGCAGCCTGTTTCAGGCTAATCACAACCATTTATCTATATATGGGACGGGTTTAATTTAGTAAACAACCAAGATGGCCGCCGAGAATGTGAAACTTTCTGTCCTAAAGGTCAGTACATTACAAACGGGATGATTCCTGTCAAATTTTTATGTTGATAAGTGGAGATGAATTCAGCTGACTAAGACTTATGTTTAACCTCCCTCTCATGGAGAGAGTGTGGTTGGAAGAATATCATGAGGTACTTCATTACGCCATCACAACAAAAGTATAAAGACACGAGGTGCTGGAGGAAGTATGGAGAAGGGAGGGCCAATCACTTTCATATCTTTTGGGGATGTCCTTTAGTTAAATCTTACTGGCTGGAGCTTCAGAAAAGTATGGAGATCATTCTGAGAACTACACTTCCACTTACCTTTGAACTATTATATCTTGGAAAAATGACAGTAGAACTTACAGGCTTTGCAGACAAATATATGTTTAGGGTAATGTTAATTTTAAAGGTGACATATCATGCAAAATTGACTTTTTAATGGTTCTCTACCTGAAATATGTTTCCCTGGCATGTCTACAAACCCCCCGAGAATGAAAAAAATCCATTCTGCCCCTGTTTTGATTTCTACACCTTTCTGTAAATGTGTGTGAAACGAGCCGTTTCAGACTTCCGTGTTTTTGTTACGTAACAACAATATCCGGTCTGTCACGGAGTCAGAGCTCGGAGCTTGTTCAGCCCATAGACTGTATAAAATAATACTGAATCCCCCCTCCGTTTTTCATTACCTGCACAAATGTGTGCTAACAAGGAGCTTAGGAGGGAGGCATGCTAGTTGCAGGCTGTCTTAATAAACACAAAGGTCGGTTTTACTCCCCACGTCTGCAGATTTGAAGATCTAGTGGATGATTTTTATTTGTCATGGATAAGTGCTAGCGCTAATTAGCATAGCCACATAGCTACATGTTCATAGCTGTAGCTGTGTACCAAGACACACGTCGACATACTGACAAATAAAACAACAAGAAACACTAAATCTGTGACCAATCCTTCAGAAAGGTCCTGCTGCCTTTCTAGTAGAGGTCGGTTTTACTCCCCACGTCTGCAGATTTGAAGATCTAGTGGATGATTTTTATTTATCATGGATAAGTGTTAGCGCTAGTTAGCATAGCCACATAGCTACATGTTCGTAGCTGTGTACCAAGACACACGTCGACATACTGATAAATAAAACAACAAGAAACACTAAATCTATGACCAATCCTTCAGAAAGGTCCTGCTACAGGCGCCTCTCCGTCAGGATCAGATTCTGGATCAGATTCAGAGGGTTGAAGTGACGTGATCTCTGAGCAGCCGTGTATATTCAGCCAACATGTAAACATTAGATCAACGTGCTGGACAGCCGAGGCACATCCACTTCCGGAGGGGGCGTGGTCAGAGGGAAAACAGAGTGTTCTGAGGAGGACTGAAGAAGAGGGCTTTTCAGACATGCCAAAATCTGATTTCGAAGTGTTTTTTTGAGCATAAACTTCAAAGACATGTTTTGGGGACCTCTTAGACCAATATATATTGATGAAAAAAGCTTGATATGTCACCTTTAAGTAAAAAAGCCATAACACAGAAATGGCTTACGACAAAGATACCTAAGGTCAAGGATTGGGCTGAAGTGATGCAAAGAGTTTACACTATGGAAAAACTGACTTATTTGACCAGGTTAGAGATGGATAAATTCAAAGGACTTTGGCGAAAATGGATAGAGTACAGAACGCTAGATTAAAATTTACAAGATAAATGCAAACTACCATCCCCTTGGTTTATTGCTACAGATTTCTAAATGTTAATGTATGTTATATAGTCAGTATTGTGAATGTTATTATCACCGTCATTATTATCACAATTCTTATTTCATTATATTAATGTTGTTGTATTTTATTTTACTTTAGTTATTTTACTTATATTATTTATTTACTTTTCTTCTGGTCCTATCTCTTGGCTTATATGGCTGTTCCCGAAAGTGCAATTTTAAAGAAGGGCTAGTTGAGTTATACGACTGGAAAAAGAAAAGTGATTTTAGAATTGAGATATTTGGATATATTTTTTCCTAAAAGTAAATTCTCACTAGATGTGTCAACGACACCTTATTATCAGGTTGTTATTTTGTTTTTGTTTGTTTTTGTTATTACTTCATACGCATTTTGCTTTATTAAAAAAGAAAGAAAATGTCATATCTTTAAGATGTATTGAAACATGCTATAATGTCAATATATCTAAATAAAAAGAGAATTAAAAAAAAAAGACTTATGTTTAACATTAAATAGGTCAAGTTCATTAAGATAATATTTCAGATTTTTTATAAGTTTTTCCACTGTAGATAATTTGACTTGTCATGGCAGGAACAGCATAGGTGTTCATAATTAACATAATTAACGATGGCTTATTTTAAAAACAGCGTCCCTGTTCAATATGGAAGTGTTCCATTGAACTAGAAACACAATGTAGCTGCTAAATTAACTTCAGCATGCTCAATAATAATGGTAATACAAATGTATGATTTGGTTTTAACAATGTTATTGACTTTCTGTTAGTTAGTAATATTAGAAAGTGTTTTATTCTGTGACAAGTCCAAAAACACCAAACATCTGTCATGAAAAATACATGAAACTCAACTGTGGCCTAGCAAAGAATACTGTCTAACAAACACCCACCAGAGGTCACTGCTGTCAAACTGCCTTTGTACCCAGCTCCTCACATCCCCTCTGAGGCTGGTGCTGAGGTCTGATTAAAAGCTGTTACATCTTAACATGTTGTGACACTTGTACAGAAATGGCTTCCTTTTCACAGTCACACACAATCACCCTTGTTCAAAAACTTTGAGTGTGTGCGCGCGCAGCTGGTGTGTGTGTGTGTATGTGTGTATGTGCAGTTCAGCTGAAGTGATTAGAAGCCTGCAATCATGTTCACTGTCCTCAAGCTTCACACAAATGTTATGAATCCGCTGGTCCTGTTACCATGGCGACTGTCCTTGGATGTCCTGAGTGTCTGTGTGTGTGTGTGTGTGTGTGTATGTGTGTGTGTGTGTGTGTGTGTGTGTGTGTGTGTGTGTGTGTGTGTGTGTGTGTGTGTGTGTGTGTGTGTGTGTGAGTCTGAATCTTGAAATACACATCCTCTGCTGTAGGAAGGGCTTGTCTTGACCATTATGTTGGAGGGTTTTATTACTGTTTGCCTTGCTTCAGGGGAGCTTCTTCACTGTCTCTCATCCTTTTTTTTTCTCCTTTCATTGTTCCCTTTCATATCTGCTCCTCAGAGCTATTTTTCTGTTTGGTGCAACATTTAGTTTTTAGCAGCAGAGTGACTTCAGCATCAGCACATCCCCCTCCCCTTAACATTTTCTGCCTCAATATACAGTACATACAGCTATTTAAATGTGTTATCCCATAAAGCATTACATCGACTCAATAAAACATAACTGTGTTTTAGATTGATCTCTTTCACCCTTTATTTTCATTTGGATGTGTACTGTAATTTAGAATATGTTATATATGAATATTGTTAAAATGAGCATATACTGTAGTTTTCGTAAAACAATAACATGTTTCAGTTTCTTTTTTTAAACCAAATTTTATTCATTTTAACATTTAAAAACTGCAGTAAGACAAACAAAGACAACCAAATGAATACATTTCATGTTTCAGTTTCAACATTTAATGTGCTGTCTTTGGTCAGTTTTCAAGTAATATAGGCTTTAACCCCTTGAATGGGGTCAATTGGACCCCATTCAATGTTTAACGTCTCTAAATGAATGACTAACATCATTTTTTTGGCTTCATAGTTCATGACTTTTCCGAATTTTATGGGGACAACTGGGAAAACGTAAAATTAAAATGTTGATATTTTCCAATTTCCTGTGAAAAAATATTACGCATCAGTGTTCCTTGGGGTCAATTTGACCCCAGGCTGTTTTTGCTGTATAAAACGTGAAATTTCTACATTTTCATACATCTGTTTTAGTTGTTTTGGATGATATTGAGATCGCTATAACATACATTTCTATAACCTCAAATAAACATAAAGTACCTGAAACATAAACCTGGGTAACATCAGTTTCTGGATGTTTAAATTTCTGGGGTCAAATTGACCCCAAGTATAAAAGATGTTAGTAAATTTCAGGGTAACTGGAGGGTTAAATAAATTGCAAACCATCAAATTCTGTTTGTACCAACATTTTACACAGTGTCCCAATTCGTATGGAATTGGGGTTGTAGAAACGGAGATACAGTTGTATGTTGCCAAATCCACACGTGTGCTTATTTTTGAAAACTGAGTTTTTTCTCTCGCTTTTGCCTTATGTCAACATCTAAATGGCATTTTAGGTCACTGAAAACAGAAGTTTTCAAAAGGTTTGTATGCATTGAGCATGCGCCAGAATGGCAGGCTACTTGTTTGTTTACGTCTGCTTGGTACTGTTAATTTTAACTGAAGGAAACCTTGCTGTTCTTTATTATTATACCGTGGCATGAGGGTGAATAAATGAATCTTTCTTTATAGTTTTATATGTGCCACTTTGTACACAGTTTAAAGAACACTGTTTTCAATTAACACTCACTCAAGAAGACGCTCAACACTCATGCACACAATGTTCTTTTATGGCGTTAAACATGACAGAGTGAATATGCCGTGTCCACTGCTGCAATTTTTGTGCTCTCAGCACCCACGACCTCAATTTCAGAGCGCTTCTCACCAGCATTTAATGTTGCTTCTGGGTACCGAAAGTCGTCCCGTGACACTTCCACGTCCCTAAGTAATGACTGTTGGGTCCGTTTTAAAAACTGTTGATAGAAATTGTGTCAGAGCACAGCAGCAGTTCCAAACTCAAAAATTGTACCTTGAAAAAATGAGTTTGATAACTTTTCTCGGTACGGCCCTCCACCATTGTGATGACAAAGTTGATATCAAAAGTCGTGCCCCTACTTGATTCTGGTGGTCATAGTCTACAGGTAGCTGTTTACATCCCCCCTTTTATAATCCAACTACATTGTCCAACGTTCTCAAAGCTGCCATAGCCAGACTCCAGACAGACCACCAGAGTGCCCTCTTCCTGATCTCCGGGGACGTCAACCATTTATTTTCTACATAGCTTATTCTGTCTTCTGTGTATACTTTTGTTATCATTATTTTCATTGTATTTATATTTATACCTTATTAAGTACTTCTTCTATTAATATTATTTGATATTCTTAATTATTGTGTATAGGAGCAACTTTAATGACTGAATTTCCCCCCCGGGATAAGTAAAGTATTTCTGATTCTGATCAAGAAGAGACATTGATGAGTGTGGCAGTGTTCCAAAAGTTGAACTTTTTGAGGGCGATTTTTTGCGCTGAGGGTTCTGAGCGCTGACAACGCTGAATCACATAGAGTTTGAATAGAAAACAGACACTGCCAGCGAAAAAAACGTCAGCAGTGGACACGCCACCTAAACATTCTTACTACTTACTGGCTTGACATGCTTTATGCAGTCGTTTTCAACTGTTCTGCGTTGTTGTGTAGACAGAAATATTCAGACACACTTCTGGTGTGGATGGGATCTGTCTTGAAATGAGAAAAAAAATTGTCTTTAGAAATATCTGTACATATGTGGATGTAGCCACAATAGCCCCACATTGGCAATGGTAACCAGTACAGGAATGTGGATGTTAACTGGCTAAGAGGACCAAAGGATGGTGGTGCTAGCTCTGCTATTGGTAACAACACTCAGTAAATCTATTTACCTTCTTCCTGCAGACTCTGTGATCCTGTGTTTAGCCATGTTGCAATGAAGTGTGCTCAGTTTTGTCTGTTTTCTGAGCATTTTCAAACCTTCATATGGTTTGGCTAACTGGAAGCTTAAACAGTTGCTTTGGAACATCCCCAGTAATAACATGCTGATCAGAGGATTTGATGCTATGATTTATTTCTGTTTACAGTATGGCCATGTGTGTATAAATGTGTGAATGTGTGTGCTAGTGCAGCCTGCAGACATCAAACAGAAGCTGATATTTAATATTCAGCTGAACACACATGATTTGACCGTGTTTGTGTGTGAGTGAGTGAAATATATATGTGTGTTTACATATCCGGAGCTCCTCACGACTCTTGAAAGTCGGCTCTGTGCAGAAGCTCTGACTCACTGCTTCTTGCCCAGGAGCTAGCCCAAAGGATTGTGGGAAATAAAATCAGTGGGCAAGGAAGAAGAGGAGGAGATTTAGGTCACTGGCAGGACGACACACACCAGCACGCTGCTGCTGCTGAACTCGCTCACTCCCCCCGCCCTCTCACTACTGCACAGTTCAGTAAATGTGCAGGTTTTAATTTAGATTCTTGAAGGATTTCTGCCTAAATTTGACTGTTTTCCTCATTCACATTCAGCTGCAGGCTCTGTAAGTGTGCTTACTGTACTCCTCATCTGGTTACTCTGAACTCTGCAGGTGAGTGGCAGCTTCCTGGAAACCATGGCAACTGTGGGTGGGACCTGGTACAGAAGAGCACTCCTGGATGATGGATGACATTAAGACTGCTCTCTGAGTGAGCTTCAGATGTGTTCTCCAGGTGCTGCTTTCTTTGAATACCTCCTCACTGACCGTATCACTTAGTTACTGTAAACTATACGTATGCTTTGAAAATGTTAACATATTCTGGCACTGATCCCTAGTTAAATATCACCTGGGAGAAGATCCACATTTGTTTATATAGCCTACATGAGAGACATGTCTTCCTGGATGGCATTTAACAATCGCTGACATAGTTTCTTTATTATTTTCTTCTGAGCGCTCTGAGATGATAATCAGACTTATCAATCAATCAGACTTTATTTATAAAGCATACAATTATATTGTAACACAAAGTGCTGTACAAAAAAACCAAAAAGACCTAACCCAGCCCCGACCCCAAAACCCATCCACAATCCTAAGATGAAGAACACAATATATGCAACAATAATAATAAAAACAATAAAATAAATAAATACAAATAAAAAAGAAGTTGCTGAACGAACTGAGGAAACGCTCTCATGATATCTTAATGAGGAAACACTGGAGGTAAAATAAGATGTTAAAACTCAACACAAGAAATTAAAATCACCAAAATAAAATACATTTCTAAGATAATAAAACACTAAAATACTAAACCATTAAAAGAAAATAAGATGCTTTACTTAAAATTAATAAATACATATAATAAAATAAATTACTAAGATAATAAAACACTAAAATATTAAACCATAAAAGGAAAATAAGATACTATACTTAAAAAAAAATACAATAGAATACAAAGTGACTAAAATTTGAACTAGATGATAAATAAATAAATAAAACGGTTATAAGAATGAAACTCAGTTAAAAAATGTTTGATAATAACAATTCATCTTCCATTACATTCAACACTATCTCTTTTTTTGCCATATGTCCCTATTAAGCTCCTAATTAGAGCTATATTTTTTGATGATTAAACAGAGAGATACATATTCACTCAGAAAAGGAGGGCTATTAAAGTTTCTTTCTAGGACTATGGGAAGTTACTCAAAAATAATAGAAAAATTTGATGATTAGTTGATGAATTAAGTGTTCCCACAGTCCAAAAACATGCTCATCAGGTGGACTGGTGACCCTAAATTGCCTGTAAGTGTGATTGTGTGTGCAAAAGGTTGTTTGTCTCTACATGTTATCTCTGTGATCGACTGGCAACCTGTCCAATGGAACGGGATATGCGATTGAGATAATGGATTAATATATATACACTACCTAGTCTAGCCATATACGTTCAAACATGTACATTTACATTTGGACTAACAAGAATGACATCGTAGATATGTGAAATACTAATTTTGGGTAGGGAGAATGTCATGGTTGATATTTAATTTTGACTAGGAGAGATTAAACTACAGATATCTGTAATTGTTACCCAGCTCTCTTACTGATCTTCCGGCTGTGTAAGATGCTTGACTCTTATTGGTCACAACCCCTTGACAACCCCTTGACAACGGTTATTAACTTTCACTAACATGAGCAACACCAGAGGCAAGCTGATCACACTTTATGTCAAATCAATCCACTGAAAAGAGTTCCGGCACATCTTGCCTCTGCTTGTTAACACCATAGACTGTAAGGTGAAGTAAAACCAGTAAAATCAGTCTGCTATTCCTCAATAGCAGACTGATGCTATGGATTATCTACCAATTAGAATCCAGTATTTAACACATTTCAACACAAGCTCATTTGGAATTACATAAAAGCTACTCATCCATGGTTTCCCTCAGTTTTCTCATATTAATCACACAATCTAGTACTTACAGTGCCCTCTGGGGGTGCTGTTCCCCTGTCTGTCTTTATGAGGCTCTGCTGATTTATGTCTGTGATCCCACCTCCTAAACACTGAGCTACAAGGTTGGGAGTCATAAAAGCAGACGCCTCACACAGCAGCACAACCTGACACGCGTGTGCACGGAGACAGATTTAGAGTGCCTCCCAGCCGTTTGACCTCTTACTCTCTCCATTCACTGATTGCTGGGGATTGATGAGGTGATCAATGACCTATTCCTGTCTGTCTCTGGAGAGCATACTGATTCACTCCAAGCTGCAGGGTTACGTTCAAGGACTGCCAAAGCTTTCATGGCCCAAACGTTACTTTTAGCAACATAACGAGCCAAGAAAATAAAGATTTAATTAAAGCTGAAGCTGTATTTGGATTATTTCCCTGAGGCTTAAAGAGACAGTTGGCTTTGGAGTATTTATATAACCCCCTTGTTAGCTTCATATTGTGTATTTGTATGTAGGTGAAGACATATAAACTTACCTTCTGTATGACTCATCCGTGTAAAGTCGACAAACTCAGGGGACAAACCCCCTGGTTGCAAAGCAATGACGTCACCGCCAGTGACGCACTACCTTGACAACAGGTGTGTGATGTTGAATGATTCATGAAGTGAGGGGGTGTGCACCACTTGATTGGCATTTTAAACTCACATGCCTCTGTCATTATATCTTAACCCAGCTCTGAATAGAAATATTTCATTTCTTCTGAAGGACTCATCCCAGTCATGCTCGGCTATTGATGAATCAGTCCATCAGACCCTGGAGGAGTGTGAGTTAAGATCTTGGCTGTTGTCAATTCACAAAGAAAAATGAAAGTGGGATGTGGAGAGAGAGCGAGTGGGAGATGAAGAGGCAACACAATGCTGTTGAAGGATTTTCTTAAATGTCATATTTCTCCATAGATAATTACATGAATAAAGAAATGTCAGGCAGGAGTCAGTTATGAGTGCAGTGTTGCAACAAACCCTGTACAGTGTACACGCCAACGCACAGCAAAAATACATTCTGTTAGGATCTTTTAATTAAGTAACGATAAATCCAATCAAACTCATAATAGAAAAATGTATTTTGATGACACAGCATTATTTAATCGCTCTATTTAAAATGGTTAGCTTACCTTTGTAGTAGCCTAGCTTAACATCCATCTACTGTGCAAGCATTGAAATCTAACCTGTACAAACTCTGCCATGTTCAAACCCCAAAACGTGGCTGTACGTGGGAGATGTGTGTGGGACTTTTTTCTTGGCCTGTAGTTTGAAGTCTCTGCTGGTTGCCTGGCAGATTTACTTGTCTAGACTCCAAGTTGGAATAGAAAGATCTTGGCTTATGGTCTGACACTGCTGGGTTTTTGTTTCAGGCGGTATTTGCTTTCACGAGCTGCAATAAGGACTATAGCCTCAGTGCATGGGGCGCGCGCCTAAACCGTAACGCCAACCAGTGCCCCAGTCTGACACTGTTCTACTATTTTAATGCAAATCAGTCAACTACTTCAGTTAAAAACTGAACTGAAGAGTATAAAAACAGAAGGGAAGAGTTCATTTGCAAACAGATAACTCACTTTTATTTTATTTTTTAAATGTTTCAAAAAACATATTTTTTCTATTACTAGCTTTAGATATTATCAATGAACTGAAGTTGGGTGGCTTTGACTAATTCAAAGAGACATTACTAATTAGAGGTATCTTAAAAATGTAACTTTATTAAATATGTATATTGAAAAGAAATTTTAATTTATAAAATGTATAAATAGTCATTTGTAACATTTGTCTGTTTTTGCAAATAAACTCTTCAGTTGTATCTGCTCAAATATACTCAAAAACCTTACAAATCTACGACAGCTTAACTCAGATTGTTGTTACAAATAAACTCATTTGAAAATTACATACTTCTTTTATTTTAAGGATTAAAAAATAAAAGCCACCATTTTCAATATGGTGTCTGCCATTGTTTTGCTTTAAAACTAAGTGGCAACCTCCAGCCGTGAGAATTAAAGCCAACACGGAAGTGTTAAAAACTGCAGTTTCTACAGTGTACCCTTGAGGCTGGCTCAGGATGTACCGGAAACCACATACACACCAATTCAAAAATGGCGATATTTTCTCGATCGGCACACAATGTACGGGGGCGAATTTTTTCATCATGCAACAGTTTCCAAAATATTAAGTTTACGAGTTTCCCACTATGAGAGGCACAGCTGAATTGATTGACAGGCAGGAACACTGTAGCTGTTGGCTAGGAGGCTCAAAGCCCGCCTCTTTACCTCACACTAGCTTGACAGCATTTAGGTTGAGTTCAGCATTTCAAATATGGCTCCCGCAGACGATTGGCTTCAAAACAGCGCTTCAGAAACAGATGGGTGACGTCACAGATGCTACGTCCATTAATTATACAGTCTATGTCTAAAACGCCTCCTCACAAATCTGTGGTGAAGTTGCTGAGACAACGTCCATGTCTTATACAGTCTATGGTCATACCACTAAATCACTAAGTCACTCATCTACTGAAATCAGCTGCAAGTTTTATTCATCATTTCAGTCAAATCTTGGCCAGAAATCAGAGAAGACCAACTTCCAAATATGTTGATCATTCAAATGTAGATGCTAATTCACTCAGTAACTCATGATCATTCATCAAGACATTTTGCTGTTTTAAACTCAGTTCTATTTTCCACAGAGTCTTTCTCCACAAATATCCTCCAGCCATGTGTTTTCCTCTCTGGCAACAGCTTGTGCTGAGTACATTGTAGAAAACCTTTCTAATTAGCAGGAGCAGCCTCCATTGAACAAAGAATAGCAGTGGTATCCTCACAGGAATTCGAACTTCTGAGGAACAAGACATCAGAGAGCTGTCACACAGTCAGGGAAGTGCTGAGAGAAAAAGTACCAACTGAGAAAAGTGTGAAGAGCTCAAATCAGGTGGCTCCTTTCTGCATGAATAAGTCAAGTTGTGTCGTATTTGCTCATCAATAAATCTACCTTGTTGGGCCTTACTGTTACTATAATTAAGGGTATAAAGATTTACTGATACAATTGGATACAAATTTTAAAGGGATGGTTATTTCTGGACTGGGGTTGTATGAGGTACTTGTCAAAAGTAAGTGTATTACCCACAGGGAATCCTAATCAGATCAGCTTGTCTGTTGAGAAACTGGGCAGAGAATCAGCAAAGAAGCTAGGCTATCAACCGCTGACAATTTCTAACAAGCAATTTGGCTTATACATGTTACATCTGGAGAACAGTGCTACAACAAATGGGCTGTCCGATGGCAAAGTGCTGAAAATGCCCTACATTGGGCGTACGGTTACACCAACAGCCATTTTTGGGTCACACTGTTTTAAAATAAGATAAATGACAGTAACATTGACTCCATCTGTTGCAGTGAGTAGCTTAGCTTTCGGGTCAGTTCTCCAGCCGGTTTCTCAACAAGAGGCCAAGCTGACTGGGACTCCCAAGGGTTATTCAGCTATAGCTTTTAAATAAAATTAAAGACAAAACAGCAGTGGTCTGCAGCTCTTGATCGGTAAGAATGTAATATGAAAGGTATGAATATGAATCGGTATGAATGAACATGGTGATAGCCCAATTTCTACAGTTATGGTTCAGTTTACTGAGGTTTTGTAGCTTTCTTTACACGTCATAAATTGTGTCTTGAACATTACAAGACTCTAAAAATTGCCTTTTTATCGGAGTGACGTTAGCGTTAGCTTGCCAGGAGAAAAGAACGACAAAAGAAAAGCCCACAGAAGCAAGACGTTTTACAAAAAAATTAAAAGGTGAAGTTGTATGAATTTGTCAACTGTAAGTGTATTACCCACAGGGGACGCCAAACCGCTTATCGCCTTTATTGAGAAACCAGGGAGGGAACCGGCATGTATTTCAGGCCATCAACCCCCGGCAAAGACGGTCAGTTTGAACACGAAATTTAGCTTATTTTAAGAAAGTACATGCCAAACGTTACAATTCATGTAAATGTAAGCTCTATTTAGAAATGCTTTCAGCTTTTGACTTTGCCATCAGAAAGCCCATTTGTTTTAGTACTATTCACAGATCTGACACACCTGCACTCCTCCGTGTGCAGCTCAGTGATCAGATCCGACAGGTCTGAGTAACCCTGGATCAGCAAGAATGTAATCTGAACAGAATGAATATAGATCTATATGAATGAATATAGTCAATAGACCAATTTCTAAAGTTATGTCTCAATTAAATGTGTTTTTTGCTGCTTTTTCAGCTCTGATATTGACGAAAAGCTACTATAGAAGCTTAGTCCAGTACTAAAGCTGCCGATGTGCTTTTAACTCCCAGGAGTGACTTGGCTGACGTGCTGTACTGTCATAAGTCAATACGATACTGTTTGCTGTAGGTTTTCAATAACGTGCTGCAGATATGTCTTTGGTTTGCAGCACAATACAACCCATTTATTGCAGCACCATGCAAAGTGATAACAGCATCCATCAGTTTCCATTCATTAGACAAACAAACAATTCAGCCGTGGTTTCTCCTTGCCGCCTGCCGTCACAGCGGTCAAAAACCATGTGCCCTTCCAGGTCAAGACATACATCTGATACCTTGGCAGTGCCCTACGCAACAAGACAGCGACACCCAGTGGCACAACAATGAATGTGTTTCACAGCTTGACCTAAAAACATGAATATGGCTCTTACAGCTACGTTAGCATTATCTTGCAAGGAGAAAACAACCTGTCTGAAATCACAGAAGCTGTTTATAGTTCTCCACTTCAGAAATTATGTCACATGTACTCAAAATGAAAGGGAACAGGAAGGAAAGAAGACTCTCCTCAACTGTCAGTCTGTATCTGTCATTGGTTTGTTAGCGCAAAGGTCAAGATATGCTTTCGTGGAGAATTTTAGAGCAACTCTGCAATGTAAGCTTCATGAAAAAAAGCAGGTAAATACAGTGAAAGCAAGACAAAATCCCTGTTGAGACAGCCCTGTGAAACACTATCACTATATAAATTCAGTTTATCAATTTGCACCGGATAAGAGCAGATCCAGTGGAACTCAAAGTGCACTATATCGTCTTGTATTTGTATTCGGAGATTTGGGATCAGATCATCTTGTAAAGCAGAGATGCACACCCCTACTGTGAGGTCATGCTGCTTTTACATCAACCAGGTACCGGACTTGTGGCTTTGGAGATCTAGACATTGGCCAGTAAATCCTATTAACAGTCATGTTACCTGTTAAAGTCTCTTCCCACGCCCTTCGCCCACGCACCAAAACAACCTCCTACAGAGTAAATCCTGTGAACACTTATTTCAGAACTCTTTCACTTTCCAAAATTATTACTTTAACCTCGGAAAGATTGATTCTCAGGACTTCCTAGCCGTTACCACTGTGATTTCTTTGTGAACTCTACTAAATTTACGTCACACATGAAAAAGAGATACACATGAGGACAAGTGACGTACAAGCCTCTAGACAACCAAACCACGCAATTGACTTAGCTATTACCCCATGCCAGCCAGTTTTTACACCCTTCGTTTTGAGAATTTTATAAAATCCTGGCTTTTTGTCACTTCAGTGCATAAATAAGTGTCCTTGACTTTTCTTTCTCGTGGCTTTGTATTAGCTGCTGTGTATTAATACAAAATGAAAAGGGACTTGTATAACTGCGGCATTGTGTCAAGTCTCTGAATCAGACGCCTTTTGTGTGTCCCCAGGGAGCGAGGAGTATTACTCACAGTCAGAGGAGGGAGCTGTGAGAAAGAAATACAGCCTATTTCTCACACTGCAGAAAGATCATATATGTTTTCTGTGACATTTTAAGGCTTTTTATCCACTTGTGTTGTTCGTGTTTGCTGGTTTTAACAGATGGTGGTGTTACCAGGCTTCGCTGTTCAGCTTTAGGGATTTTTCTGAGGGTAGAATGTAGTTTGGCAAGGCATGAATAATTGATTTTGGCCGTTTTTTCTGCTTGTTTGTCATGTTTTTTCACTTGATTGCCAGAATTAACTGTCTAATATAGCAGATATTTACAACAGGACGTCATGCACTGTGTGTAAAGAAAACAGCTTACAGTGTGGAGCAGTGTGTGATTGGCCTATCTCTCAGAAGTAAAGAGGATTAGAGGGACCTCTTAGGTTAGTGTATTAGTTTGTGCCAGGGCTTCTCTGTGTGTGTGTGTGTGTTAGCAGCAGGTGCACTCAAACACGCCTACCAGCTTGCCCTTGCGCGTACGACTAGATACCCGATAGTAAGTTAGAGTAAGGAAAGGAAGCTGTGACTTTAAAGATATTATTAGTCCTCAGCGTCTCGCTGGTCAGGAGAAACTTGCGTTGAGGGGGGAATTAGACGCGTGCCAGGTTGCTAATAGGGATGAGAAAAGCTCAGTCCTGATGGAAATTAAACTTCACTTGCAAGAACAGCGTCACTTGGAAGCTACCACAACAGACTTCAAGGATACACAAGATACCCATTCTTGCACATTACCACCTGAAAATAAAGGTATGTAACTCTTTTTTTTGTTTGTCTTTTGGAGGAGTAAGCACCTCCATTCTACAAAGAAGAGGGACTTATAGGTTAATTATGTCTTAGGAAGGTTCTAGAAATGTTTTTGGATCAGTTCTGAGTGTGTTTTATACATGTCACAAGTTTCATAAGTCTATCTTATGGTGTAAACCCACGACTTTCATGTTCAGGATGATCATTTTAGTACTTTAAAGGTGACTTTCGGGTTTATCTGCTACCTTTGCCCTCAGCAAAATAAATGCCTTTGTTAAGTGCCTTTGCCCCTAACCCCAGCCTTGTATTCAAATTTAATGAACACAGAGCGGAGTGTGTTATCTGGTTACCTGACTCAGGTTACCTTGGCAGGGCTACACAGAGACATCTCACAGAAACAGTAAAAGTCCAGGAGAGAGGCTGAGCAACATGTGAATTGAATGGTGGATGGTAACAGAGTACTTCCTAGCTTCTACCTTACTCGTGTCCAGTTTTATAGTTATCTGCCAGAGTATTCCTATTAACACTTTGATACCTCCTTTTCTCTGTATCTTTTTCTCTATTACCTATAAAGGATAACATTTGTATTTGTATTTCATCTAAATTCATAGAGGTAAATGGCACACAAAACAGCTGTATGAATACCATTCATGACTGAAATTCAAACTGTAGACTGTATAAAACATGGACACCGTCTAGATTTTGTCACCCACTGGTTTCTGAAGCCCAATGATAGTGGTCACCATATTGGAAATGCTGACCCAACCTAACTTTACCTAACCGAATGGTCAGCCTAGAAAAGGCAAAGAGTTGGAGCTGAAGCATGTCTTTAGTTTTCTTGCAAACAACTTCAACATGCTAGCTTATCAAGCAAGCTGTTCATGCCCCCTAACTCCCCCAAGACCAAACCAAAACCAAAACCAAAACCAAGACCAAAACTGTACAAAGCTATAAACATGTGTTACAAAAAGGGATCTTTTAACATGGGCTCTTATGGGGATTCCTTCACTTTTGGAGCCAGCCTCAAGTGGACAATCAAGGAACTGCAGTTTTTTGCACTTAAGCGTTGGCGTCATTTTTCAACATAGACAGTCCCCATTTGGTTCAAAGTTGCAGTTCCTAACCATTTTGGATTTTTTTAAGGGTTCTTGCTACATTTCAGAAGCCTTTGTGGATTATATATTCCACAGTTGAGTTTTCTCCTTCCCTAAACGTCTCAGATGTTTCATTCAATTATAAACGCTCAAAACCCGGGGAGGTAAAACTCTCAAGTATTGAAAAAAACAACAAAAGGAGAACTAAAAATACATTTCTGGTGCATAGATTTACTCTTCTTCCTGTATACATCATTTCAGGACTCATCTATTTGGACCTGTCATAACTTTTGAATACTAACTACACACAAAGTAAAAACTGGTCAAAGTTTTGAATGCGTCCTTATTTAGGATCTGATCATTTTGTACAACATAACACATTTTAATAACAGAAACACGATATTTTTCTAAGTTTATAACATAAATATGCTTAAGGGGTCCTGACAGCATTTTGCGAGTGTATATTATGATACACTGTATATAGGTGTGTGTGGTTGTGTTTGTGTGTGTGTGCTAAACTGCGAGGTTGGCGCATGCCTCAGAGAAATCTTGTCCCCAGGCATGTATTTGAAGCATGTTTACACCTGTGTGTGTCTGTATGACAGTCTGTCGGTGTGTCTGTCTGTCTGTCTGTCTGGGTGAATGCGTTTGCTTTGCATGACTGGATGCTTCAGTCAGTGTGTTGATTTGACTGTGTGGGTGACATACAGAAAGGGAGAGAGAGAGAGAGAGAGAGAGAGAGAGAGAGAGAGCATGCATGTGCGGCTGCTTCCGGCTCACAGCGTAGAGACAATCAGGCCATGCTTCGGCGCTCAGTGTGAAGAAGAGGAGGAGCAGAGCAATGGCAACACTACCATCATTTATAACTGTAGACAGAGACCAAGAGTCACGTCATCTTACTTATACACGTACACTAAGGTGAAGAGGAGAAGGAGGAGGAGGGAGGGAGGCTGCAAGAAAAGAGCGAGACAGCTATAAGCAGATATTGAAATCTACACCGTACTAAACTGTAGAAAAAAAGGGTCTGAGGTAGGGATTAAGAAAATATGATTTAAAATGTTCAGATAAAGAAGCCAGCTGTAAAGCTAATGCTAAACTTAATTCAAGCTAAAGCCAGGATACAGTTAGCTTATCTGAACTTGACATAAGGAAAGGAAAAAGGGGGAATAGCTACTCTGACTCCATCCAAACGACAATAAAAAAAATAATTTACAACCACCCCTAGCTAGCAATATAAGCTGACCTGTCATACATTACTTATTTTGTTCATCTTTTTTTTAATATACGTTTGAGTGGGGTCCTGTTCATGGCCAGATAGTAACAGCATTTCATTTATAAATTATTTCAGCTGCTAGCAGCACTGACTCACATAATCCCCAATATTGATATAGACAGGTAATAGTTAGCTTAGCCTAGCATAAAGACAGAAAACAAGGGCTAATTTAATGGTGTAGGTACCAGGCTAATTTCTGGTACAATGACTTCCTGGGTTTTTTAGCAGGAAAAAGTCCAGCACATAACAACATATAAATCATAAATGGTTATTTTATAAGACTTTGGTTGATACAGTTTGAACAAACAAGATGTTAATTCACTGAGTTCTTATCTTTGGGTAAAGCTAAGCTAGCTTTCCCACCCAAATTGCCCTCTTGATATTAAGCTAAGCTAATTGAAGCTCCATATTTACCAAGTATACAGGAAATGGTTTCAAATCTACAAATTTGACGCTCTGCAAGAAACTGATAATTTTCTGATAATAATGTTGAAATCATTACTCTGATGAAATAACAGCATTTAGTTGCAACGCATGCCCTCTTTTAAATACAATCTGCTATTTTTGTTAGCCCTTTTGATGATTTTGGTGGATGATTTTATGATTTAATGGTAGCAACTAAAACACACAGCAGCAAAGGCACACAGATAACAGATGGGTATCTAACAGCCCGCAAGCAGGAACTGTCATCACATCAAATTTGGTTTAAATGATGACCTGTAGTGTGTTGCATGGTCCAAAAATGCTTTTATTCACAATATTTCCCATGGAGTAAGACAAAAAAAAGTAAGTTAGTAAAAGGGGATGGGATTGTCTTGGGTCAAAAATTATCCAGTTCTTCTCAACAGCCCTACCCAGGTACTGGGAGTTGTTAGCTAGATGCATACAGGACACATCTGCCCCAGAGCTCCGCAGACAACACGAGCACACACTGTCATATTGCAACACATCTGCTTGACGTACAGCTGAGCTGACGTATTTTAATATCCTACAAGCTGGGTCTGGTGACTGATTGTGCATATTCTGAGTACAGTGCAGATGAAGATACTGTAAGCTAGTTTTGCAATAGCAGCATGGGGGCTGATGTAATGCAGTAATGATATTTCATTTTGTTTCATTGGTGGGTGTGAGGTTGAATTGCATTGAAGATGCAACATACTGCAGCCTCTGTGCTGTCTATTCATTAGTTAGCATCTATATCACACTCATTTGATCCTGTGCAACGTTTCCGCCATTATTCAACAGCAATCTTTTCTTCACAAGAGGAGGGTAGACACAGAATTCATTGTGATTTTTAAGACTGCAAACGACCTGATTTTCCCAAATGCACGGCACATCAACATATTTGGAAATACTAAGGATGTATGAAATGGGACATCATCATCAACTGCCAAGTGAAAAAACAAAGCATATACCAGGAGGTATTATCTATGTCATGAGTCATATGAAGGCTCTGCAGATGCTTATCTGTGTTTCTGAATATTTTACACTTGCAGTTTCCATGTAAATAGAATCTATGTCATTCTGGAATAATTCTGCTATATTGTTTTTATGTTGCCATGTGAAGTGCTTGGCTGTTAGTAAACACACACATTTCTCTGATTCTAGAAATCAAACTCAGACTTTGTGTGTAAGCTAGACAGCTGTAGGGTGGGTTCATACATTATATATGAACATCCACAAGCCTTTACTGGAGCCCTAAAGACTTGACCCACAAGCAGTATTTTAGATTTTGCCCTTTTGAATTTTCTTTTAAAAATACAACAATAATAAAAATAAAATAAATAAATAAATAATAACACTAACAATAATAATAAAAACAATGATAAAGCATTCAGAAACTAATTACACTGCAAAAACTCAAAATCTTACCAAGTGAAATTGTCTCATTTTTAGTCAAAATGTCTTATCCCACTTGATTTAAGATACATTTACTCAACAAGTAACATTTGAGCAAGATAGAGGGACGTGTTTTAAGACAATGCATCTTGAATATCTGAAGTCAAACAATCTTAAAATTATCTTGTTTTGAGTTGTAATTTAGAAGAAACAAGGTTAATTTAAAATTTCATACATTTTTAAAGCTGAGATCTTATTTGCAGAAGATGGATAATCTTGAATTAAGACAAACACTTTACTTGATTTAAGTAAATGCAGTTAATTGGAGGATCTATCAGAAAACAGCTCCATTGATAAAAGAAAGAAAGAAAAAACAAAAGAAAGAAAGAAAGAAAGAAGGGTGGGTTACAGTTTTCAGGCACTGTTTCTTCTAAATCAGATAAAAATATACATCCTCAAACTACATGCACACAATGAAACGCCTACTTTTGAGCATAGCTGGCTTATCCTAAAAAACAACATGACTGAATATTAGTATATCCAGCTCACTATGAGAAGACATTATATCTTAAAATGCTCAAATTAAACTTTGTAATCTTATTTCAAGTACAAGATAGTCTTAAACCTAGAGAAGTGCTGCTATAATACAACTCAAATCAAGGTGAATATATCTCAAATTAAGAAAGTGACATGAAATGTATTAGTGCAAAAATCTTTTATTGAGTGAAAAAATACTAATTGTAGCATCTCTGTCTTATTCTGAGTCACTAAGCTTTGAAATACTGATAAAATATTGCTTAAAATAAGTTTTCCCTGCTAATTCTAAGATCACACTCTTCTAAATATTACATCTTATTTTAAGAAATCTTAACAAGCAAATTTTCACCTGTTCTATTTGCAGATTTGTTTGCTTTTTCAAGGTAAAAGTACATCAAGATACGTTTTTTTTTTTCCAGTGTAAAGACTTCAAAAAATTAGCAAAATCTTCTCCTGACATTTCATCATACTCTCGACCTTTAAAGAAAAATCTCACAGAAACATTCAGCTTAGTTAGTCCCCTTTAAAAACATGTATTCCTCTGCTGATGTCTTCTGATCACCTGTCAGGGGCGGAGCATGCGCAGTGAGGAGGAGGAGAAAACGGCAAGGATGCTGGATAACCTGCGTCAAGATAACCAAGTTTTATGAAGACAAAAACGGAAGTAATGGAAGTTAGGTTCGGATACACAAGCCGGAAAATAATATGAAGTCTTTATTTAATGTTACAGCGTCGAAGTTTTTAAAGTGAAGCCTTAAAAATAGCCTAATTCGTCCGTTGTGCGACCTACATGACGTATTTCCCTTTTTTTTTAGATGACGCTGATTTAAAGTGTAGTAGTGTCGACGGTTAGTACGTTGGTATGAAGCAGTCATACGCCATGGATGCTAATTAGAGTGTACTTGTGATTTAATGTCGGCTAATAGGGTGTTTTATTTTTGAAATACACCGGAAACCGTCTTCAGTGACTGTGAGTAATAGTAAGACAGAGACCCCCTCACGGAAAACTGTGGTAACTGTGGTGTACAGCTGCAGAGATGCGCGACACAGAAAAACAAGGAGGACGGAGGGAAATGGAGAGACAGCACCGGGAAGGGAAGTAACCTGTCAACAATCCGCCGTCTGAGATGCTTCGAGACACCCAGGAACACCGTGTTCGCTCCGCACTTTGGACATAAACCCCCTCGAAGACGTCTCGGATCGTGAATTGATCCGAACACAAGGGGGGAACGGGAGGGGTCGATCATGGGGAACGAAGCGAGCCTGGAAGGAGGCGAAGGGCCGCCGTCTGGGCTGCCGGAGGGGCTGGCACCGGATGGGAAGGGGGGCTTCGTGCGGGTCTCCGACGGGACTCCAGTCAACCTGGATGAGCTCAGCGAGGAGCAGAGGAAGCAGCTCGCAGCAGCGATGTCAAGGGCGCAAGGCAGGCAGCCTGGAGGCGCAGCAGCTGCACGAAGGCAGGGGCTATTTAACCAGCTTTTTTTTGTATTTACCAGTGCACTTGAAACACCCACATAAAAAAAGGCAGTGATACGTGAGTGGGGGACTAGATGGATGGTGTTGTGGTTGTGTTGGAGTAGCATTTGAAAGATGCTCTAAGGTAGATCGTTCACGCCCATTTTTTAATCCTGCCAACCGCATCAGGACGCGGGTCCATTCTTAGAGCTCTCTGTAATGGATTATCATTAATAGATGTGATGATCTGCACGACAGAAAGAGATTGTAATCGTTCTAATGCAGCTCTATTATTAGCTTTGTGCCTTGAATTGATAAGCAGCAGCCTTGATGGTTGTGGATCTGCTCTTTTCCATGGGTGCCTGCTTTGATTGTTGGTTTTCTAACATGAAATGCCTGAAATTGGACAGATTTGGGAGTCTTGGTGTGAGATCAGAGCGTAAGAGACACACCTCCAGTATTTGTGCGAAATTTTCGAAATGCCTGCTGGGTAAGAAAATCTGTCATGCCCAGTGTTTTTTTTCTCTCTTTGAACGACGCCTCAACACCCAGCTCAATAGATACCAGTCCTTACCCAATCTCTTGCTCTTATTATGCTAATTTTAACTTCTGAAGTCCCCAGATTTGGATGGGTTGTGTGGGAAATCCAAGGTGTTATGGAGGGTGCCAGTAAAAACAGTATCATCCGACCCTAGAAGCTCCAGATTTTAAAATTGTATTCGTATAATCGTGCAAGAATCCCTCAAGATGTGGTTTTAAAAAATGATGTGATGTGCCGACAATTGGCTCCATTTGGGGTAGAATTGTTATTTATATCTGAGCAGGAGGAGGGGGGAGGGGTGCATCAATATTAATACGACTAAAAATAGAACAGCAGCGTTAATGTCATCACACATAGACTTCCCCTTCTGCTGCTTTCTTTTTAAAAAAATGTAAAAGTCAGATTTCATCCTCTGCTGCTGTCGTCTTCTGTCTAGTCGCTGTCCGTGGTGCTGAAATCAAGCTGCAGTGAATTGGCACTCCACCGCTTCTACTTATTGGGCTCTTATTACCCAGAATTCACTGTAAAGACATAATCAGATGTAGTATTCTTTGCTGCATTAAACTTAATTGCTCAGGAATGTAATTTATATCAGACAAATAGATCTGCAAGAACTCAATATTATCCAATCAGCCCATTAGTCCCATGATGCATTTCCCCAAGGAGCCCCTTGACTTTTTTTTACTGTGTGCAGGTTGTTTGTCCGCTCTCAGCCTGAGCTAACAAAGATGTCTCAGCTTACCCCCACTGAGCTGAGCGTTTCCCTCTCAATCTCAATGATCTACACTCCATGTCATTCAGCGGTATTCACTCTCCTGTCAGCTTGACCCGAGGGCGGCTGGCCTCACATTTTGTGCTCACTGATGTGTTGAAAAGGGCCCCAGATTACAAAGCGCTAATGCCATGGTCTTTGCTTTTATTATTAGCTGGGTGAAACTAGGCAGAAGAGAGAGGAAATATTCTTAGTGATAGCTGCAAGATTGAAAAATGCAGGATTGATGCTCCACATTAAGTACATATACAAAGACAGCTGAATCATGTCCACACTTATGTAAACACAATTTGAATAGATTCCTCACTTGTATTTTCATTCTTGATGATCCCTATGCTTATCATAATCTTAATGGGTTTATACTAGATACTGTCAGTCAAATGTTAATGTTATTCCAGAAAACATGAGTGTTTGTGTTTGATTATAGGCTTCAGGTTTTGTACATCTACCGAGAGGTCTACCTTAGTTATATTTTTATGGTTTTAATCTCACTTTATTTCATAAAATTTATTTGACGAATGAAAGGATATAGGCTAAAGACAAAGAAGCTAACGTATTGTAAATAAATGTTACTGAACACTATTGAGAAACAACAGGGCTAACAAAAATATCTGTTTTCCTCTTTTTTCTTTTCCAGACCATCAGAATCTGATGCTCAGCGGAGTCCCAAGCAGGTAGGGGCCTCCAGGGGCCCAGCAGGTCTCAGTAAGAGTCGGACTGTAGACGCCTTCAACCAGGGTCCACCAGGCAGGCCCACACCGGGCCGCAGCCCCTCCTCCCTCAGCCTTTTTGAATCCAGATTCCGGCAAGAGCCTAAAGACCCAGAGACCAAGTCCGGTATGTTTGGCTCAAGCTTCCTCAGTGGGGCTAACCCCCTCAGCGCTGTGTCCTCCATGACCTCCTCTATGTCCTCCTCCATTTCCTCAATGGGGGACACTGTCAACATACCCAAGTTTGGACTCTTTGGGGACGAGGAGGAGGAAGGAGCACCAGCAGCACCTGATTCTAAACAGGGGGGTAAGCCACCGGGAAAGGGCCCTCAGCAAGGGCCAGGACCAAAAGGACCACAACAAGGGCCGCCTCAGAGACAGGGTCAGGGTCCTCCTGGACAAGGGCCAAAGCCAGGGCAGGGACCGCCTGGGCAGGGACCACCTGGGCAGGGACCCAGGCAAGGTCAGGGTCCTCCTGGCCAAGGGCCCCCAGGACAGGGTCCAAAACAAGGCCAGGGACCACCAGGCCAAGGTCCGCCTGGGCAAGGACCGCCTGGGCAGGGACCCAGGCAAGGTCAGGGTCCTCCTGGCCAGGGGCCCCCAGGACAGGGTCCAAGGCAAGGCCAGGGACCACCAGGCCAAGGTCCCCCTGGGCAAGGACCTCCTGGGCAAGGACCTCCTGGGCAGGGACCCAGGCAAGGTCAGGGTCCACCAGGCCAAGGACCCAAAGGGCAACAGGGTCCCAAACCAGGTCAAGGGCCCCCAGGCCAAGGACCCCCAGGTCAACAGGGCCCCAAACCAGGCCAAGGGCCTCCAGGCCAGGGACCCCCAGGGCAACAGGGTCCCAAACCAGGTCAAGGGCCACCAGGCCAAGGACCCCCAGGGCAACAGGGCCCAAAACCAGGTCAAGGACCACCAGTTCAAGGCCCAAAACAGGGTGGACCTCCCCAGCAAAAAGGTGGACCCCCCCAACAAGGGGGACCAAAACAACAGGGGCCACCAGGGGCTCATCCTGGAGAGCCAGCAAAGAGTGGAGGGCCTCCTGGTCAGCAGGGGCCTGGAAAGCCTGGAGGCTGTTTATGTCCGCTGTGTAAGACCACCCAGCTGAACATTGGGTCCAAGGATCCGCCTAATTACAACAACTGTACGGAGTGTAAGAACCAGGTCTGCAGCCTCTGCGGGTTCAGCCCCCCAGACTCAGCGGTAAGAGAGTATTGTTATTTCTTCAAGTCCTTAAGAGTTATTATTATTACTTCCAGAAGGTCGTTGAATGAATTAAATTGATGTTAGCATTTTGTATAGCCATCTGTTTCTGAGTGATTGATGTCCAGTAGTCAGATGAAATTCTACTCTCTTGTCAAGTATACTGACATTTACCTAACAATACTCGAGACCGTCAACATTTAAGGTCACATATTATTCAGATGTCAGTTTACTCAGTCCAAAAAAACAATTAGTTAATCAGCTTCTGGGATACAAAGTGTTAATATCAAAAATGTGTTTAAAAAAAGAGTGTACTCTAGATTGTAACATTTCTCCTGGAAACCCTGGAAGAAAAACATTCAACAGAATAGGATAAAATGGAAATGACTGAGGGTAAAACAGTGATATTTCAATAATCATACCCAATATATTTATTAAGAATGAATCCAGTATTTGTATTTGAATTCATAATACCCTGTTAGGAACATATTGCTGTGCTCCGAGGCTGACAGAGGGAGTAGATCTCACAGAAGTGGCACATGATTTGAGGAACAGGGGGACCATATGGACCTAGGGAATGTGGTGATCAAGGTGACTCATGTCATGGCCACAGGAAGATACTGTGCCAGCCAGTCAGGACACTCCGTCACACATGGAATATAAACGCCGGTGGGCCTCGCTAACAGCACAGCAGAGTGACTGGTTCCTTCTGCTTGCCATTTCTTTTGGGATTTGTTACTGTGCAGACGAAGGTCAATGGTCGTTTTTTTTTAGCAGATTGATATTTAATTCATGAATTAGATCTTCAAAATAAACACTGGTTTCTGATACAGTTACGTCTGCTTCAGTGTAGGTTTGTATGCCAGTCACTGGACCTTATCTTAGTCAGGGTCCCATTGAATACAAAAATAGTCATTGTTCTGATCTAGATAGAGATCAAATTGTCAACATTGGCCTTTTACACTGTCGTTTGAACACTTGAGAACCAAGGAGATGACCTATACAGTAAAAAAAGACCATTGTTGTGTAGCAAAGTTTGTGGGGAAAGCATGTCAAAGCATTGGAATCTGGCATAGCATAACGTCTTCTCTGCTAACTGCCATTAAGAAGTATGGGCCTTACCAGGAAATTGGTGCCTTTTGCATGACATAACTTTCAAAAATTAACTTTATTTTAACACTGAACCTATTAACACATACTGAAGTATGTTCTTTCTGAAGTAGGAATGACAAATGGGTATCTACAGTTATATAGTGATTGTGTATAAGCTATGAAGTAGTACTTTCTTACAGTAAAGACAATATGATTTCAGTCCTCAGATGTCTGAACTGACTTATACCTACTATCAGCTTAGCAAAAGGCGTATTTGTCTCAAAAACTCTAAATATTTTGCATAAATTACATCAAAATAGTGGTTTGTCACAACGACAAACTTGCCTGACCTTGTCCAAGACATTTTAGAAACTTTCTTTGAAACTGTAGAAAAAGGTAGAACTTTTTTTTGGGACCAAGATTCCCTTAATCCTGCTACTTTTACTCAGTCTTGTTAGTCTTAGTCCTGTTACTAAAACAGGCCTGAACAATAGGACTGAGTTTTTATCATAAAGTGGGAAATACTGAAAATTAGCCACATGGTGTCCAAGCTAATAGCATGTGGACGGTTAGCATATTCTAATAATTCAACCCCTAAAAAATACATAAACACTGAAATCTTAAAAAGATTGAGGTAGGACAGAGGGCTGAGAGTGACCTTCTCAATTTAAGTCACAATATTATGAACAGAAAATAAAATAAGATGCTCACTGGGGATCTTCTTGTGGCCTTCAAGGTGATGAACCTATTTTCTTGAAATGTGACTTCTGATAGGTTCCTAAATCTAAAAATAATTAGACTTACTTTCACAAATTTATTTCTTAGAAATATCCTAGAGGTGTATAAGGAATAGCCCATTTCCTTTTGTCCCACACTTTGCTTTAC
Organism: Notolabrus celidotus; assembly: GCF_009762535.1. Lineage (NCBI taxonomy): Eukaryota > Metazoa > Chordata > Actinopteri > Labriformes > Labridae > Notolabrus > Notolabrus celidotus. Next base: position 13,674,182 of record NC_048292.1, read on the forward strand.
AGCTGAGATTAAACAATCATGTTTAGAGGAACAGTTTGTCTACTTTGAATTATTATTATTTTTTATAAATCTTTTTATTTGGGACACAATCAGAGCAAAATACAGTGATGTCAATTCAAAATATACAATGTCTGTCTTTTTTTTCCCCTAACAAAACAATGAACATTGTCTCTGCATTCAAAGAAAGTTAGAATAAATCCATTTCCCTCTGCAAAATTATCAGATACATTGTTTTAAATAGAGTAGTCATCAAATAGATAAATCGCAATGGAGCTGATGCAATTAACAAACAAAAATGTATTAAAGGTGACATATCACGCTTTTTTCATCAATATATATTGGTCTTTGAGGTCCCCAAAACATGTCTTTAAAGTTTATGCTCAAAAAAACACTTTGAAATCAGATTTTGGCATGCCTGAAAAGCCCTCTTCTTCAGTCCTCCTCAGAACACTCTGTTTTCCCTCTGACCACGCCCCCTCCGGAAGTGCCTCGGCTCTCCAGCACGTTGATCTAATGTTTACATGTTGGCTGAATATACACGGCTGCTCAGAGATCGCGTTACTTCAACCCTCTGAATCTGATCCAGAATCTGATCCTGACGGAGAGGGGCCTGCAGCAGGACCTTTCTGAACGATTGGTCATAGATTTAGTGTTTCTTGTTGTTTTATTTATCAGTATGTAGACGTGTGTCTTGGTACACAGCTACAAACATGTAGCTATGTGGCTATGCTAACTAGTGCTAGCACTTATCCATGATAAATAAAAATCATCCACTAGATCTTCAAATCTGCAGACGTGGGGGGTAAAACCGACCTCTGCCAGAAAGGCAGCAGGACCTTTCTGAAGGATTGGTCACAGATTTTGTGTTTCTTGTTGTTTTATTTGTCAGTATGTCGACGTGTGTCTTGGTACACAGCTACAGCTACAGCTACAGCTATGAACATGTAGCTATGTGGCTATGCTAACTAGCGCTAGCACTTATCCATGACAAATAAAAATCATCCACTAGATCTTCAGATCTGCAGACGTGGGGAGTAAAACCGACCTTTGTGTTTATTAAGACAGCCTACAACTAGCATGCCTCCCTCCTAAGCTCCTTGTTACCACACATTTGTGCAGGTAATGAAAAACGGAGGAGGGATTCAGTATTATTTTATACAGTCTATGGGCTGAACAAGCTCCGAGCTCTGACTCCGTGACAGACCGGATATTGTTGTTACGTAACAAAAACACGGAAGTCTGAAACGGCTTGTTTCACACACATTTACAGAAAGGTGGAGAAATCAGAACAGGGGCAGAATGGATTTTTTTCATTCTCGGGGGGTTTGTAGACATGCCAGGGACACATATTTCAGGTAAAGAACCATTAAAAAGTCAATTTTGCATGATATGTCACCTTTAAAGTAAAAAAAAAATAGTAATAAAAAGAAAGAAAGAGAGAAGATAAGTTGGGGGGGTCTAGGTTAGAGGAAAGACTGGCAATGAGTGAAAATAATCAAGACAACAATTCCATCCATCCATCCATCCATTATCTTGACCGCTTATCCCGTTGGGGGTCACGGGGGGCTGGAGCCTATCCCAGCTGACTGTGGGCGGAAGGCAGGGTACACCCTGGACAGGTCGCCAACCTATCACAGGGCGACAACAATTCAATTTTTTTTTAAATTTCTTGACTACCCTTCATTGTTAGACTTATCTTTTCCAATTTGAGAAATGACATAATGTCATTAAGTCACAATGATAAAGAAGGAGGTTTGGAGGATTTCCAGAGGAGTAGGATTCAACGCCTTGCTAAAAGAGAAGTCTACTTTAAATTTTGAGGAAATAGACATTTAATCATTAAAAAAACCCACAAAATGCCTTTATTATTGGTAAACAAATGCTGTATCCTTGCTCAACTGATCAACTAATTGCTGTGTTTGAATTTTCTAATGTAGTAAGGAGGCAATTTCTTTGGGAAGAACAGGATTCAGCTTATTTGAAACACTTATTCATGTACATGTCTCTGAATTTGTTTGTATTTACACCAAACAAAAAGAAAATGCTCATTGCAGAGGTTTAATTGGTTCTGCATGCCTGGCTGTGTTTAAACTGTAATTACACATGGTACTGATGTCTCTGCTCATAACAGTCTAGAAATTTGTTCCAGTCAAACCTAACCCATCTCTTGTTTCCTGCACAGGGTAAAGAGTGGCTGTGTCTGAACTGCCAGATGCAGCGAGCGATGGGAGGTATGGATCCCCCCGGCATGACTAAACCCAAACAAGGCTCAGCACCACCCTCCCCCCAGAGACAGGCGCCCGGGAAGCCTGGCAAGTTGCTGATAAAGCAGCAGAGCACCAGCGACCAAGGGTTGACACCGCCAACCACGCCAAGGCAGAAATCGCCAGGTTCTACCTCTCCTGGACCCTCATCCCCAGGTTCCTCGATGGGAGGATCCCCGAAAATTGACCCAAAGACCGGCCGACCAATACAGCAGAAGTCCACTCCCCAGCAGTCTCCGGCTAAAGCCAAACAGGAGTCCAGCTTCTTTGGGGGGTTAGGAGGTATCAGTCTTGGAGGTTTAACGGATGTGGCCAAACCTCCTGCGGCCGCAACCCAAGCTGCCGGAGGGTTCTTTGGTGGGTTTGGCGGTTTGATGGAATCATCGAAACCTCAAGCGCAGGCGGCGTCAAAACAGGAGGAGTCAGTTGCTGGGAAGCTGTTTGGAGGTTTTGGGGGGTTGACGGAAGCTGCGAAACCTCCTGCAGCTGCTTCTCAAATGTTCAGCTTTGGATCATCGCTCTTGTCTTCAGCCACTAACATCGTCACCGGAGAGGAGGATAAGGCAGCGGATTCTGGACCCGGCTCCCCTCCAGATTCTGACCCTGGATCACCACCTGACTCGCCCTTCTCTGCTCCTGGGTCTCCTCCTGATTCGGACTCTGCTCCTGACACCCCACCGGCTAAGTCGAAAAAACCTCCCAGAACGCTGTCAGTGGAGAAGGGGGACAAAGAGCCAGCAGCCAAATCTGAACCTGCACCTGCACCTGCACCTGCACCAGCTCCAACCACCAAGGAAAATTGCCCTCTCTGTAACGTGGCTCTGAACGTTGGTTCTGCAGACACGCCCAACTTCAGCCTTTGCACCGAGTGCAAGAAGACAGTCTGCAACCAGTGTGGATTTAACCCAACTCCCCATTTAGGAGAGGTAAGAAACCATATCATACCTACCACTGCCTTTACCCTCTCAGCTTCCTGTTCTTTAAACACACTGCACCTACCAGCAATTTATGCATTCTGTCGCATATAAATAGAACGCACACCTCCTAGATGTTTTCTTGAAATGGGTCACAGTAAAGACACCATCAGCAGTGCCAGTCTTTTAGCAGCAACATTTTGCACAGTCCCCCGAAGAGACGATATAATGCTCTACATTTAAGCATGTACATTAAATTCCCTTACATAGACATGTGCACATGTTGGACCACTGAATGAATGGATGTGGTCAGCTTCTGCTGCGTTGTAAAATGTCAGTCTCATTACGATCCGGCCCTCTTTAGTGGAGAGGGCAGCCAGGAATGTAAGGATAAATCAGGTTGTTTGAATGGATGTCTCATCATTGAAAAGCACTTCAAACAATTGACACTTGACTCTGAAACTTGATAGTCTGCGTGTGTTCGGTTGTGTGTGTGTATACTTGTTTCATGCACAGAAAGCCCAACTTTTTTATATTGAAAGTACTCCTTTATTGCACGATTTTATGGTTCATATTTTGATGTTCATTTTTTTGTTTGCGAGTGCTCTTGTTTATGAGAGTAAGTCCATTCATGGTCTCATAACGACGTGGTAAACAAACTCCTCTGGGTTGCTTTCCCCCCTGGGTTGTGGAGACTAGTTTCTGGCACTACTGTGGTGTCTTGTCTCATATTGAAGCATCACTACATAACTGCGTCCAGATCCCCAGAGCAGATGGTACACTATAGAGTAGAGAGAAAGGCCAACAAGTCCTTTCAGCTGAGTGGTTTCTCAGCATGTTGGCAAACCTACTCTTTTTGCTTTCCATACATAAAATTCCACGTGAAGTATCCAAGGTATTATCTGTATGGCATTTTTATCAACAGTCCTATTCAAGTCCTCTGTGTTGAAAATCAAAGCCATACCTGTTCAAATTGGCTGAAGTCATAAGTCACCTACATTGCAAAGTGTTTGGCTGCATCCTGTTTACATGGTCAGGCGATTCAGGGCACGTGTTTGTCACTCTACAGTCTATTTAGGCTTCACGTGTTAGCTACTTTGTTAGCAGGTGGTTTAAGTGAGTCTTAAGTAATTGCTGTGTATTTCTGGCTCACCGATGAGCCCTCTGTGACAGCGAGAGTAAAGCTGTTACAGGAAATGTAGAAATCTCATGTGAAAATCAACTTTGGAGACAGTTTTTTACTTTATACTAGGGATGGGAATTTACAGTAGTACTCGATTATTCAAATTACCTAATGAACGGCTACTCGAGTACTCACAATTATAATTTGTTGTACTCCGGCTCGACAAACGCGATCAGCTCTTTGAAGCCTTCTCCTTCCACAAAACTTAATGGGAGCATACCTCCAGTTACCATTTTGGTTATTATCGGGCTAATGTTCTCTGCTTTGGTTTTGTCACAATGACATGTGATAACAGGGCGAGCAAAAGACGTGATGCATGATGTAACGAAGCATTTGCAGTTAGAGAAAAATAAAATTCACCCTGAGAGGAAAGATAAATATGTTTTACTCAATTTGGCGGCCGTTTATAGACCACTATAACAAAAACAACCCCATGAAAAAATTATTACTTAGCAAAATCTAGCGCACCTGACATCCTCCAAGTTGTATTGTTGTAATATTATTACTATTTAAATCATATTTTGATGTCATTGTTTTGGTATTTACTTTATTTTACTTGTGTTTTGTATATCCTTTGGCTTTCATTTATACATTTTTGTGTTAGTTTGAGGCATAGATAATAATGTCTCAGACTTTTGCAATTTGTATTTGGAAAAAAGGAAAAACCCCAATAAAGAGATTACATTTTTTTTAAAAAGTAATGCAAAAAAATTAACTATATTTCATAATTAGTAAATGAATGATAGCTGTTAGCTGTCTCTGCTGCTTTCTCCTTGTGCTTTAAGCGCATGTGGTTAAGCATCAAACTAGTATTTCTATGGTATGTAAGTTTAACGCCACATATCTTGCACTGCACAGTAACTTCATCGTGTTTTTAGTACTTCCAGACATTACTTTTTTTAACTGACATGTCGCAGAGAGTTCTGCATTTGTTGTGCTTTTGCTTTCGGTGGAATAATATGTTCCTGGAGAGTTGCCGTAGCTGCCGTAAAACAACTACCGTTGTTTTTATGTACAGCACTTTGTGTTACAATGTCATTGTATGAAAAGCGCTCTATAAATAAAGTCTGATTGATTAATTGATAGTATTTGCGCTCTCCTATAATATACAGTACTACTGCAAATCAGACGTTATTAGTGTTATTGTCCCCTGCCACAGTAGCATTCAAGATGGCTGCCATTTGTTTACAACAGTGAGAGCACAGTTCAGGACTCATAGTCTTGTAAGATGTCCAACTTTGAATTAAAAATGTAATCATGTTGAAAGAGATGTACACTGAAGCCACAAATCTTCTAATTTAACATCTTTAAAATCACATTTTGTCTTAAAGCCAGAAGAGTCAGCTCAGTTTTGTTTTACAGCATGATTCAGCTAAAAATTGCTACTGAAAAGATTAATCATTTTTGACTCATGTGGTACTGAATACAACTAGAAGTCTTCATTTGCAGTGGAATATGAGTTCAATCTTAAACAGTGGTACCTTGTGGAATAGAAGACACGAACAACACCTGGGTTGAGTCATCTACCCCCCACGTACTGTGCCTCACTTCTGTGTCGTTGGCTGTTCTAACGTCCGCTGTCTGTAGGGGTTCACTTGCTGACGTACAAAAAGGGTCAGAGTATGTATACCTGGGGAATGTGTATGTGTGTGTGTGTGTGTGTGTGTGTGTGTGTGTGTGTGTGTGTGTGTTTGAGCTGAGCAGCATGTTTTATAAGCAATGAGTAAGGTATGATGCAGACAGTCTGGTGTAAGCTTTTATACTGAAAGGGTGTTGCTTATAAATGTCTTTTGAGCACTTTGTGTAGACTTTATTTTTTTTAGGATCAAGAAGTTCTGCATGTCGTTCCACTTAGATACAAGAGAGACACTGTTTCTCCACGTGTGTGAAAGTAGACCTAATCTCTTCTTCCTAAAAGGATTAAAAGGGCAACAGGAAGCCAGTCATTTCTATCTAGGCTTGATCCTAGACTCAGGTGTCTCAGGTGACTCGGATTCATGGTTTCCCCTTTCTCTCTCCATTCCCTTCCGTCACGGCCTTCCATCTTTTTTTGCCACTCTTTCCCAGTGTGTCTCTTTCATTTCCTTCATTTTTCTGTCTTCTTTTCCTCTATCCTTTAATCTTTTTCTGTATTTATCAGGCCCAGAGGGGACTCACTTAATGCCGGTGGTTTTTTGTTGCTTATCCTCCTTTTAAACACAGTCCTCTCTCCGTGCCAGACTCTCCCTCAGTGGTGCCATCCCTTTGCTTTTTTCAGTGTCGTTTCCCCTTTGATGTAGGGAAAGTCTGTAAATGTGTGTCTGTGTCTAGTGCTGCTCAGCAATGTTACTGTAGCTCAGGCTCCATGTCATGTTGGCCTTATCAGTAATGAGTGTGCTTGCCGGAGAAGTCTTACGTAAAATGGGAGAAGCACCACTTTCCTAACAAGTACAACTCAAAGAATTCAAGCTGAGAGAAGAGGTAGCGAGCTGCATTCTATAAAAATTCTCACAAAATAAAAACTAAACCTTATGTTGCTAACCAATATCCCTGGCATATTCTGCATCACTGCAGAATACTTCCCAATTTGAGTAACAATATGCTGTCCAATGAATAGCCTTTAGGCTAAGATCCTATCAGGTACAATGGTGTTGTATAAAAAGACCAAAAACAGAGGAAAACAAGTTGAGCTTATGGTAAATGTGCTCATTTGTTTTCCAGATGAGTTATATGAGATAATAAATACCAAGCTAGCTTACATTTAGCACAATGTCTGGATCCTTGCTGAGTAATGCTAGCTGTTATACCCTGAATTTAATATAACATCTATCTATCTATCTATCTATCTATCTATCTATCTATCTATCTATCTATCTATCTATCTATCTATCTATCTATCTATCTATCTATCTATCTATTGTCGCTAGCTGCTAGCTGTTTATATATCTATCTATTAAGCTATAAGTTTGTTTATTGGGCCTTCAGATGTAAGTAGAAAAAAAACTTTAAATACCAAGCTAACTCTGTTAGCTAACATTTAGCTTAATAGCTGGAACCTTTACATATATATATATATATATATATACTTTATTGTGTTAATATGAAACAGGATTTCTTACAGGTGCGAACCTTTTTGACACAACATGTTGTTTGAAATTTTGTGACCCTCCACCATACAAAATTAGAAAGTAAATAATATAGAAATATAAAATAGAAAGAAAAAGATAATATTAATAATACTTTAAACATAAATAGAAAAGAAGGGTATCTAAAAATAATCAAAACTCCAATTTAAAAATATATAAATTCATATATAACCAAAAAGAATAAAATAAATATACACATATTTATGTATACAGTATATATATACAGAATATATATACATACATATTTATACATATACATACATGCAAATACACACATATGCATATACAGTGGCTGGAACCTTGCTTCACAAGACGAGCTGCCGAATGTTATATAACATTCCATCAATGTAAAGTCTATCTATCTATCTATCTATCTATCTATCTATCTATCTATCTATCTATCTATCTATCTATCTATCTATCTATCTATCTATCTATCTATCTATCTATCTATGTTAGCTAGCTTTCTATATATCTAGCTAGCTAGCAAGCTATACGTTTTTTTGTACTGTTATCAGGTTGCTAATGCAGGACTGAGCGTGGATCAGTAAAGTCAATTTCTTAAACTAGCTTGTCCCATGTGTCTGAGGCTAAAATGTGTTAGCATTGCTGCATTGTGCGGACTTGAAGCTGAAATAAGTGAAGGAGAAGGGTTTGTAATGGTAATAGTTATTTTTTGAGTGTGAAGCAATTCATGCTCTTGCACCTGACAAAGACAGATGTGGCTACATGTATCTGTGCCGCCATGTTTTTGTCGGTAGGCCTGAGTCCTGCACATCCTCACGTCTGGGAGGCTCAATATGCTAACACATGCTCACTTCATGGTGTTTCCTGTGTCCGCCTGCCTCATTGTTATTCCTTGGTCGTGCCCACGGAATAACAATACCCACCCACTGTCTAAACCCTCCAGAGTCTGCACTGGCAGATAAAGCCTTGCTCTTTGGCCATTTGTACAAAACACACATGTACATGACAAGTACAAACACAGCAGTTGGTTTAATCTGGGAAAATATTAGCCTGTTTGCTTTCATCTTTGGAAAATCCTTCCCATCCTTCACCTAGTTCTGATGCCTGTTTGGTGCTACTCAGGTTAGTCTGTTACTGGCCCACTCAGTCCAGTTGCCTCACAGCTTTGACATCACTCGCCCAGGAGGCTGAAGTGTACAAAAATAGCCCCATGCACAAAGGGGAGAACACAAGAAACTGCAGGGCAGCTCTCTCTCCGTCACTCTCTCCCTTTCTCGTCTCTTTTGTGTTCTCCCTTTCATATTTTCTGCTTTTTAAAAAGGGTATTTCTGCTGCCGTACCAGGCAACCCACAGAGTCCCCCTCACGGCCACCTCAGAAGGCTTGAAATGGATGCTATTTTTAGACATTTAGGTGTTGTTGTTTGCAGAGCTTAGCCTGCCTGTTGGGAAGTATTCATTTGATTTGGCAGGGAAAATACCTGAGCATACATAGGAATAAACTGCACTTTTAAAAGTCATGTTTTGCCTGAGTGATTGCACACACGGCTGTAAGGGTTACAATCTTGTTTGCACGTCCTGGACCTTGCTAAAGTGCTTTGTCATTGTTTCAGAAATTGTCAGGATTGAAATGAGCTGTCCTCAGGTTCTGTAAACAGCCATGTCTCTTCCTTTTTTTTTACTCAGCTCACCCCTCCGGCCCCACTCCAGAATGATTTCCAATTATCCCCTTTCTAATTTACTGGTGCTCCAATGCTTAGCGAGGGCCACATTTTAGCCACAGAGCCAAGCTAGTGCCCAGAAGGTCCGAGGAAGAAAGCCAAGAGCGTTGTGTGTGCCAGCTTCAAGGCCTGGTGAGACGGAGAGGCAAGGACACACAGACACTCGTAAACACACACATTCTGGCACCGGCCTCATCTTGTTAGCACAGGCTGTTGTATTTACATCCTGACTGTGGCGGCTCTCTTTCCTGTTTGACACAGGCTTTACTGCGCTGACAGGAGAGTCAGTGATGTGAGTTGAAAAAGCAAGTTCACGTGACCTCCCTGAAGATCGATATTCAATAGGTAAGGCTATCTGTAGAGCCTGGATTAGGAAATGGGTTCACCTCAAGAAAAGAAAGCTCAGACTTGGAGACAATATCTGCCTCTTTTTATTTACACATACACTCTCTATCCTACAGGGATGTACGGAAAAAGCTATAAAGAACTATGAACAGAAGGAACCAAATCCTCTGATACAAAACAGAAGTCTCATAGTGGAGTCTCAAGGAGGAGGGGGGTGGAGGGAGGGTGTCACAAAGGATATGGGTGCCAGCCCTTGCTGCCCAAAGCAGTGCAGACGATGACAACCTGACTGTTGTGGTTTGTTTTAGCACTTGTGAGTCACGCCTCTGAGTCACATTAACAGCACCTATAGGCACAGTTTACTGTCAGGCGCACACGCCTGATGCAACTAAACACGTACAAGATTTTTGGAGAGGGTATAGAAAGCGGCCTACATTTGAACTCAGCATTGTCTGAGTTCTATCATGTGGCTGTGTTTATCTCTTTGAAGTCTGTGAGGCTGAAAATGATTTCTGTGACTGCTTTTCTCTCCAGAGTAGAGATCAAGTTTGTAACTTGAGTTGGACAACAAGGAATTGAAAAAGTGTCTTTATTTCACAACAGTTTGAAAACAGTAAACTTTAAAGTTTACTTGACGAATTCTCTGTATGAATGTTGCCTCAGTACAGCACACAAACACTGTATCATCAGTATAACAATACAGCATCAACAAAATATCATAATGAGATGTAAACATGGCATTACATTTACATAACCCTCCTGTTATGTTCCGGGTCAAATTGACCCTTTTAAAAGTCTATTTTAGGCATTATATGCCTTCCAAACCAGATAAATGCAGCATAAAAATCTGGGCAGCATGTGACAGAATGGGTGTCGTGTTAAATCATCAAAATTTAAAATATAGTAAAAAAAAATCTGTCCTGTTAAACTACTGTATTTATATTTAGGGCTTTCCAATGTACATTAAAAACAGTTTTAACATGGATTTGAATGAAAAGCGGTTGAGTTATCCTCATTGAGCCATGATCTGTGAGAATTAAAGAACACCAATGGACCAAATCTTGATTTAAATGGTTAGTTATATGGAGTAAAAAATTTGATTAAAACAAATGTGTATTGGGAACATTATTACTGTTCCAGAGAAACGAACATAAAAGGAGGGTTAAAGTGCTACATTTGTTCAACTCACCTTATATTCTGGATTGTGTTCAGAGAGGTGGTGAGGGGTACGCATGGGCCCCTCTTCAAATATGATCAGAAACCCCTGGTCCCCCTTAAAATTCCAAGGAACAAGAGTCCTAGCCAACAATGTCTTTTAATGGAAAAATGGTACAATCATCTCATTTTCAATCAGCAGACACTTTTGATACTTCATGACCATGCACAGATGATGGAAAGCATTTTTTAATCCTTAAAACTCTACTTACCCAAACATGAAAGACATAAAAACAGATTATGTAGAGGTCTGTAGACAAACATGGATACGGTCAGAAAATACCCTGAAACGAACGTCTCTCGCTCCTTAATCCCTTGGCGCAGAGCACATATAGCCGCTGTCTCACACCTGTTCCTCTGTGTCACATCCAATTTAAAAACACAGACTTGTACACGCACATAAATACACACCTTTTCTTTTCCCTCTGGCATTTTTCCACTAACGTGACCAGGGAATATCAATCCACAACGGAGCTACATTGCCTGACACTTGTCAAGGGACTACAGGAACATTTATCTACGGAATTGGAACATCCACATTTATTCAACCTTGTTTATCCAGTGTTTTTATACACCATTCACTCATTCTTGTCAATGATCTAACCAGTACAGTCCTCTGGTTACTAAGCAGCCAAGGGTTAAACTTACTCTTCTCAGTGGCTTTTTGAAAGCACAATTCGATTTATTCAACTCCTTTGCTCAAACGTTGCTGCCTATTTTGGGATCAAAGCCAACAATCTCCTGGTCTGAAGCCCAGTTTTCTAACCTTACGGCAATCAAGGCTCACGTAACATTTAGTTTCATGATTCAAATGAGAGTTACATCAACACATGAACATGGATCACTTGAAAAGAGTGCACGCAGCGCATTGAACCTTGAGATGGCAACATCTACAACAGCGGGACATTTATTAGGACAAAGATCTTTTTTGGCTTGCAGAGGAGCCGAGGCCGTTACGTTGTTCTTGCAGTCAAGTGCATTATAATTAAGTTGGCCACTCAGCAATGCTCATCAATGAGAAAAGGGCAATGACTGCCTCACTTTAGTTTTAGCAAGAGCTTTAGCACAGAAGGGTGACTTGAGCAGTGCTGCAGAAAGGACGCCAGTCGTCCAATAGCTCTGCTGTTAAAAGACTTTTAATAGGTCTTATAATGTATTATTATCGACTTACATGGACCTGGGTGCATAAAAAGAACTTCTTCACCACTGAATTGCACTGATTTTAAATATCATTAATTTATCTTTGCTTTGCAGGATAAACGTTAACTTCAATTTGCATGGGATTTATCATATAATGCCTCAGTTAAATGCATAGTTTTCTCACACATCAAAGGTGCTTTTCGACCGCAGGAACAATCCCCAGGAACAACGGACCTTTTGAGGAACTATGCACATTCTGACAGCAGGAACCAGTGTCTAAATTTAGTTCTGGGTAGTTAATCTCCCTCCTGAAAAGCCCCTGCTCGAGGGAAGGTACTTTCTAAAGGTCAAGGACCTTTGGCGGGCAGGTCTGTAATGCTGAACGTTTCTGTTCGGGAGAATAAATGCAGTGTTTTTATTTCACCCACTGTTCACAATGACATTACACATAACTGTGATTCACAAGGGTTTATTTAGTGTAACCGTCGTCTTCTGCGTCACTGTCACCTCCTGGTGTTACAGTATTAAGAGCGACCCTGCAAACTGCTAGTTGTCGAGATTATAACAGCTGTTGAAACACGGGAGGAGTCCTTAGGAATGCATCCTAGTTTAGTTACCTATTTAATGCTAATCTAAATATGTCTGTGAGGGATTGCATGTGGCTGAAAGTCGCCAATTAACAGGGTCGCACTTTAAACCCAAACACCAGTCGATCTCTGCCATGGCTTTTAAAACTGCTTTAAGTTGAGCGAAAATGGCTTTGCTTTATTTGTGAGGTCAATCTCTTGTGACAGCCTGACTGCTAATAAATACTTATTCACAGTCAACACAAATTCAAGGCTCCAAAATAAATGTTAAAAAAAACCAATGGTGACAATGGCTAGCATGGTTGTAGCCTCATCAAATATCAACAAGACTTCTGGGAAGGAATGGCTTGCAAAAAAAGTTACATTATTTGACTCTTCCTTTCATTCTTTATTGAATGTTTGAAGAAAACCTCTTTGGGAACCTCCTTGTGTAATAAAGGTAAGGTGTACTGAAGTTAAAGTGGACATAATGCGGCTCCACCACTCGATTCTAAATGTAACATCTTTAAGTCATTCTTGGCAGCCAACAGGAACTGCAGCTTTTCCTGAGTTCCTGGCACTTGGTTCTCAGGGTGATAATGTTAAGCTCGTTGGCAAGAGCAGGTGTTGAGTCACCTTCAATGACCATTAAGCTCTGCAACTTCTGCTGCTTCACCCATTCCCACGATACATCATTCCCCTTCTTTTTTACCTCCTGCCTTTTGTTTTGTCCCCCTTCCCCCATCTTCCTTTTTTCCTTTTGCCTCACACAACATAATCGCCCTCAAACCCCGTCCACCTGTCTCATCTCCATCCTTTCATGTGTTTCATCCATCTGTCCTATCCTCTAGATCATCTTCTCCTCCCACTCTCAGTGCCAGGCACTCCAACTAAATTTAGGCGAGTAAAAAAACCTCACAGGATCCCTTGTCTTAATTAAAGAATTGCAGCGACCTTCACAATGCTCTAACTCCCTGTAGGAAACAATAACCAACATGGTTACAATATCCGGTTGTCTATGGGTTTCAGTTTGTCTTCCTTACGTGTCCTTGGAGGTAGTTTGAAGAGGATGGAAAGTTGAGAGATGAAAGATGAATCGTAAAAACGCTCGATGTGTCTTTAATCATTCACGTTGGGTTTGTACTTGTCGGAGAAATATTATGTGGGAGGAGAGAGCAAGTTGACATTTCTTTCCTAGGTATTTCATGCTTTTCATCTAAGTGTGTGTATGTCATCAACATCGTCACAAACTCATCTCTGTGGGTGTTGATATGTGTCACCTGTTTGGTATCTGTGCACATGTGCTGGTAGAAAACGTCCTTGTAAGATGGTGATGTGAGCGAGCGACTCCCCCTTGCTTTTATGAATCATCCACACTCCTGTTCCCAGAACTCATCATAGCAGACAGAAATGCACACGGGCACGTTGCAGTGATTTGAAGGCTTGTAGCAGTAGTTTTGATATAAAAATATACCTGTCTTGTTAGTGTTCATTACAAGAAAATACAGCTAGGGAAGAGTTGGCCCTGATGAGTCACTTTATAAATGAGATTCCTATGATATCCCCTTCAAGGGATCAGTTCTCTCAAAGAACAGGGCGATGAATAATGCTTACCATTACCAATTTATTTGTTTATTCATTTTAGCAAAGCCATTAGTGCAGCTTTATATATGTTAATGTAACTCGGTTGGCAGTTTAATCCATCCCTTTTGTGCAGAAGGACATTCATCAACATATATTTGATGGATTGTCATTCAATGTAGTACAGAAACACTTGAACCAGAACACAGCGCCACATGAATTGCACACCATGAGATTAAAAGATATCCATCTTAGCTAGATATGGTGACAACTACCATTTGGTTTGTTGGGGGAATGAATTTGTCCTTTTGTGGAAACTAGTTGGATGCATCTGGAGCTGGTTTTTATGTCACATTGTTTGGTTGTAGAAGTGTTTCCTTCTTTTTTTCAGGAATTAATTGTCATGCCATTTGGCACAGATATCAATCCACTGCATTGAAGACCAATTCTTACCCCCTATTAAGCCCACTTACCTTACCGTCACCATGAGACTGACTTTTTCATGTCTGAACTGTTCACTTGCTCCCAAATACATCAAGGAATGTTTAAAAACAACTTTGGTGAGCCCCGAAGTTTTAATTTACAGCCATCAAAAAGTGAAAAGCAGAACATGCGTACTATTTGACAGCTTTTTTTTTAAGTTATATTTTTGCCTTTTTGCCTTTATTTTACAGGACAGCTGAAGAGAGACAGGAAATGTGGGGAGTAGCGAGTGGGGGAAGACATGCAGGAAATGGTTGACTGGCCGGGAATCGAACCAGCAACCCCTGCGACGAGGACTGTAGCCTCTGTATGTGGGGCGCTTAGACCGCTAGGCCACCAGTGCCCAACAATTTGACAGCTTTGACTGTCCTTTGTTTTTATAGTTTATGAAATTGTTAACCCTCCCTGTTTTGGCGTCCTGACTAAGCAACAACCTTCGATGTTGAATAAAGAAGCCAATGTGGAGGTGCAAAAATTGCAGTTCCTCAAGTGTCCACTTGAGGCTAGCTATAAAAGCCCAGGAAGCCCCATTAACATTTATATTAAAATGCCTATATTTACATCTATTTTAGAGGCTAAGCATGATGCACAATAAGGCATAATAAGGGGCACGGCTGATTCAACTGACTTGAGCGTGAAGTAGCTGTTTGACAGTGTCAAGGTTATGAGCTCAACTCTGCCTCGTGGTTGTTTTCTAGCTTAGCCAAAAGTTAATTGGAGAAGGTATTTATTTTTTATAAACATATGTTTTATTGATTTTCACATTTTTAAGGGTATTTACAGAATTTATCAAAATTTACAGAAAACACATAACATCAGCTTAAGGCTGGCTGCAGAAACACCGGAAACCACATACACACCAATTCAAAATAGACGATCTTTGCAGCATTAATAAACATGTTTACAGCCTGGTTCAAAAAACGTTTTGGCTCTACGTAGCTAATTACACTGTACGGGGGTGAATATTTTTCTCACGCGACGGTTCAGAAGATATGAAGATTACGAGTCTTTGCCCAAATAAGGACATGACTGACTTGACTCCCGGACGGGAACACATAGCTGTAAGCTAAGAGCCTCAAACTCCGCCCCTTTACGTCCCACTCTGCCTGGTTGAGTTCCGCATTTCCAATATGGCTGCCACCGCCGATTGGCTTCAAAACAGCTCTCAGGAACAGATCGGTGGCGTCACAGATACTCTGTCCATTATTTATACAGTCTATGTTTGCAACTCAATTCCCTTGACCTGTGGAAGTATGAAGTGACTGACTGGAAGTTTACAGAGAAATTCAGACACATTTTGATGCTGCAAGCGACAAACTTGTTGACAGTAATTGATTGATAGTCAACAGAATCACTCATCAAGGAGCCATGTAAAACAATGCTTAACAGCAATGACAGAGAGAACATGCTGTATCAACTGGCACAACATCTTTGGCTTCAGCTTTTTTGCTGAGGCATACAACACTCCAGGCTACCTGGGGAGATAAACACAAGCTCATTGTGTACAGACTTCTGATATTAGTTTCTGGCTGTTGATGTCAGAGCTGGCAAAGATGCCCTGTGCAGCTAAATTAACAGCTCAAATTAACATGTCTACCTAAACTCATCAGAATGACTTAAAAAGTGAGAATTTCTTCTCTCAGAAACACACTGCTCAAGTGCTTTAGATGGGGTGGTAAAAGCTTTAAATGAGTGTGTTTGATGTGTCGATAATGTTGGCGATGACTGGCCCTGAAGTGGCTGAGGCTGACTGACTGTCTGATTGAGTGTGTTTGCAGCTTTTGGTATCAGCGGCCATCTCCTCAGCACTCTCAGTGCCTGCTCTTTCTGGTTTAACTGATGAAGCCGTCATGCTGGTGGAACCCCTATCTCAAGTCCCTCCTAGCACGGATGAATGAATGGGAGGGGTCATGTAGATAGCGCGTGCCTGTCCTTGTGTGCACGTAAACACACACACAATTTTCTGGCATCTGTACTCTGTCCATCATCGTGTCTGAGGATTAACTGGATTTCTGTCAAGCTGGAAACGTAGCTCACTAACGTCAGCCAACCTGCACTACTGAAGGAAACCTGGCATCTCAGTGTGTTCCCTTCTCTCCCTTAAGTGTACTCAAATCTTCTGCTTCGTCATTTTTTCTTTTGTCTCGTGAGTCTTTAAATTTATAAACACAATAAAATATTCATCCTATCAAAACATTCCCCCTGTCTTTTTATGGTTGGGTACATGCCACGGAGATATGTGTGCAGGTCTGTCATTCTCTCTAAAAGTAGGCCCCCTCTGTTTTGGCCCAGTCTGAAACAGGCCAGCTCATGCCTTATTTACCCTGACTTTGCTGCTACTGCTGCGACATTCCCTCAGTCGCCATCTACCATCCTCCTCCTGTCTCCTTCTTTTTTTCTTTGTGCTTGAAGAGAAGTGGCTTGTCTGCTGCATGGCTTAATATGCAGGCTGCGATCTTCTCTGAAAAACCAGATTTTAGCATAAACCCTGCTACTAAGCCGGGCGGAGACACTCACAAAAAAGGGGTCACAGAGGAATGTTAGAGCACTCGGTGTGATCTGGAATAAGGCTTTTACATCAGAGTGGAGTTGGGTTCAAAACATGCTGACTCTCACCTCTTCTGACAGTCGCTGTATTTGTGTTCCTGCCAGGGGTGTGTGAACAAGATGAACGTTTGTGTTTGTTTGGCTAGTCGTCCATAAATTGGATGTGTGGGTGTATTAATAGAGATTATAGCTTCCTTTTTTCCCTTGAAATCCTAACTTATTGGTTTATTATCGCTCCTGTTTTGACCTTAAGCAATGAAGTGCTAGATACTTAACTCAAATAATAGCTGCAGCTCTTAAAATATCCCTCCAGCACCCCACAGGGCCTTCAGCCGGAGTATGTTCCACCATGGTCCCTGCTAAGAGAGTAACTGGAATACAAAACAAAGGCAGAATGGCTCCAACAAGACACATTTTGAGGCTTTTCTATGATAAATTGAAACAGCTAGGTCTGCAGCACATTTGTTGCTTAGACTAACATTTGGGTAAGGGCAGCCCCTTGTGGTTTTAAGGAAGAAGTAATGGTAAACGAATGGTACTCAAAGAAAAACGGCAACAAAACATTATTCAGATAGACCTTGATGGGTTTTAACTAAGGATGCACCAAAATGAAAATTCTAGTCCGAAATCCGAAAATGAGGAAACCAAGGCCGAAAACCGAAACACCAAAATAAATTATTATGCCAACTATTAATAGGAAGACCGGGGACAGTTGTAACATTTCACTCCTTGGATTTGAGATTAAGCCATGCATTTTCTGTTTGTGTTGCACAGACATTTTCTAGGCCATTTATTAGCAGACACTTGAAGCTAGTTTGAATAGCAGTTTGAACACACTGGGTTAAAAGAGCTCAAAGTTACAGACAGAAATGTCAAAAATGTTACAACTGTCCCCAGACTCCCCTACCATTGCATTTATGGCTATGATTGTGTACTAACCTCATTAAAATCAAGGGTCTCATTGAACATATCAGACAACAAGGGTGCATGCCCCTCATCTGGTTCAGAGAGACGAGTTCTTTTTTCTGCGCTGTGTTCTCCTTCTCCTGCGCCGTGCGCTTCTCCGTCTCCAAGCGGGTTCTCTGCATCCATCGCGGCCTGGATCATTTCTCTTGCGCGCCGCTTTATTCCCACATCCAAGTAATGATCTTTATAACGCGGATCAAGTACAGTCGGGATGAAGTGCAGAGGATCTGAATAGATCTCAGTGAAACGTGTGCTGACAGACTCTGAGAGTGTACTTTTCATTGTTTTCACTCCGTGGTCCGTCTCAACCTCTTTGCTTAGAAGACGCTTTAGTGCTGCAATTAAAGGAAGAACGGATGCAGACATGTTGGCCCTTATCCAGACAAGCGCGAACTGGCTGCATTTTTTGTTTGCGTCATCACAGCATTCTGTTTCAGCCGTGTTGTTTCGGTGATAAATGTCTTTCGGCTGTAAACCTAAAATGCACTTTCGGCCATCTTCGGCCAAACATTTTCAGTGGCCGAATTTTCGGTGCATCCCTAATTGTTTTATTGATGTTGGATTGTATGAGCCAATAGTAAGTGTATTAACCACAGGAGATACTGGTCAGCTCAGCCCAGTTATTTAGAAACCAGATGGTAAACCGACATGGGGGCTAAGCTAGTCATTTTTAAGCATTAAATAGCTGGAGAATTTGTTTGTTTTTTAGCACGGGCTTCTCCTTTAATGCCTAATACAGTATATTTTGATAAGGTAAACATAATGTGGACCATGGGTTGTCTCTACATTAAAAAAAGACAGTAAGATACAAAAGCTTACTTTGAAGACACCTCTTCATTCAGCTTTTCAGATTTTACGGTGGAACTTCTAAAAGTTGAAGAAAGTCTGAAAGGTTCTGGAAATACTGTTAAAACCAAGTTCCAACTTGTGACACCAGCAACTCTCTCTGTCAATGAGCTCACAGTTTACACACCTTTACCACCAGGTAACTTAGGATCCCTCCTGTTTTGCAGTTAGCACAGTAGTTTCTCCCGTTTCTCTTCTGATCCGCTCAAACTGATTCTTCTTCTCTGTGCTCTGGTCATAGAGGTGTTCTCTCGTGTCCATAGTAAATGGCATGCTGTCAGAATCACTCATTTATTACTTTGGTTGCAGAAGTGTTTCCTTCAGAGCCCAGGCTCCAACAGCTGATTGGTGCACTTCAGATAGAGGAACTTTCTGTCGGCAAAGCAATACTCTGTAAATCTAAGTAAAGCATATTAACATTGGTGTTAATGTTTGGGTTCGACTTACTTGAATTTGCTTAATTATGTTGTACACAAGGCCCTGTCTGCAGTGCTGCAGAGTCTAGCTTCCATGCTGGTTCTCTGGCTGCTTCCTTCATAAAGGGGCCTGGCTGACTAGAGTCTCCTGAGGGTAATACACTTACTGTTGAGAGGTGCCTCATACAACCCTGCGTATTAATAATAACAATCTATCCCTTTGGAGCGTAGTTAAACTGCAATAAGATGTTCAAATAGCCCAAATTCTTTAGAAAAACATACACTGTCACACTCTGACTTTTGAAATTGTCATGGATTAAGTATCATTCTTTGCTTCAAGGGGCATTAAAAATATGTAAGGCATGTGTACATTCTGCTGTCATGTTCAAAGCATGCACAAAACACATTCAGACACAGTCTCTCTATGAAATCTTCTTCATGAAAAGTCTGCCCCGGCCACCTAACCCTCTCTGACATGCATTTGAAAACCCCTGTCCCATTACCATACATTATTCATGGCGCCATGTCTTAAGTCCTGTAAATGCAAAAGCTTCCTTGAAATGGAAAAATCTACACCGATGCCTCGTCACAGTGACATTTTAACCATGGAAAATCATGTTGTATCACATGACTTTGTTTGAATTCAGACATATTTCATATTCTCATTATTTGTTTGGGTTTTCTGGCAGAGTGGTCATATAGTTTTGTGCAATTCAAACCATGCTTGCTACTGTATAACTGATCTGTGATGGAAATACTTAGGCAGCCAGTTGCTCTATATTGATAACTAACAATTCTTGTTGTCCTTGTCTTGCAGAAAGAATGGCTTTGCCTCAACTGCCAGACCAACAGAGCCATGTCGGATCAGCTGGGACAGATGCCACCACCAGCTATGGCATCCCCAAAGAAGCAGACACCTGCTCCCTCCCCAACCTCTGCCCCTGCTGCTGTAGATAGCAAACCTGTAGTAGAAGCAGCTGACCCAGCCCCACCTGCTCCTGAGACCAAGGTAGAGCCTGCAACCGCCCCCACACCTGATAGTGCGCTTTCACCAGATTATGCTGCCCCTCCTCCGGAAACACCCCCTCAGGAAACACCACAGTCAGACGAACAAACACAGCCAGCAGCAGCTGAAGCAGAGTCAGAGCCTGTTATTCATCCTGAACAAGCTCCGATTTCAGAAAGTGTAGCTGAGGGTGTCCCTGCAGTTGAGCAACAACAGAACAGCTCTGAGAAAATAGGAGAGGATGGTCCTCCACCTGAGACAGATCAATTTGATGCTGATCAACAAACACAAAGTGAAATCCCAGCAGACGAGCAACAGCAAAGTAACTCTGAGAAAGGGGCAGAGGATCATCCTCTCCCTGAGACAGAGCAATCTAATGTCAAGCAACAAGCACAGAATTCACCTGTCACTGAAATCCCAGCAGATCAAGAGCAGCAGAGCAGTTCTGAGAATGTGACACAGGACCTTTCTCTCCCTGTGAATACTGAGAAAGAAAATCTACCAACTAATACAGGTTTAGACGAGACAGCAGCCCCTGCTGAGGTAGGCTTGGAGCCAAATCTACAAATTTCCCAAAGTGAGGCTGCAGCTCCCCAAACAGATAATGAGAAAGTGGAGCCAGCTCCAGAAAAGCCTCCAGAAGTGACAACAAATTCAATTGAGCAAGAGCCTACTAAGAGCCCAGAATCATTATCACAGGAGGTCCCTGTTGCACCTGATCAAAAGACAGATGCAGATGTAAAGGAGGAAAAAATAACAGAGGTAGAACTTGGTGAGCAAAGTGAGCCACCCCAGATAGATGAACCTCAAGCTACACCAGCAGATCAGACTCAAATATCAAATACAGAGGATAAAGCTCTGAATGAGGAGCAAACAAATAGTACAAAACCAAATAGTGTAGAACCTGATGTCAAGGATGAAGTTACAGAAGAGGTAAAGGTAGAACAAGGACCAAAAACAGAGGAGCAAGGAGGCATTCCTCCTCCTCCTTCTTCAGAGGAGGTTGCAGAAAATGTTCCTCCTGTAGTTCCTGCTGACAACACAGAGGTCCCTAAACCTGACGATAAGAAACAAGAATTGAAACCAGACCAGGAAAAATGTGTTGAATCTGTAAATTTCTCAGAAGCATCAGAGAACAAACTTCCTGTCTTGGCCTCAGAGGAGAAAAGTCAGGTTAATAAAGTCGAGGAAAAAGAGGCGGAGTCTACTCCTCTAGAAGAGAAAAGTCAGGTTAATAAAGTCGAGGAAAAAGAGGCAGAGTCTACTCCTCTAGAAGAGAAAAGTCAGGGTAATAAAGTCGAGGAAAAAGAGGCAGCGTCTACTCCAGAGGAGAAAAGTCAGATGGATGCAGTTGAAGTAAAAGAGGCAGAACCTACTCCTTCAGAAGATAGAAGTCAGGTTAATAAGGTAGAGGAAAAAGAGGCGGAGTCTACTCCTCTTGAAGAGAAAAGTCAGGGTAATAAAGTCAAGGAAAAAGAGGTGGAGTCTACTCCTTCAGAGGAGAAAAGTCAGATGGATGCAGTTGAAGTAAAAGAGGCAGAACCTACTCCTTCAGATGATAGAAGTCAGGTTTATAAAGTTCAGGAAAAAGAGGCAGGGCCAACTCCTCATGACCAATCTGATAAGTCCCTTCCTCCTGCTCCTGTTGAAGAGGAAACTAAAGAGAAAAGTGTTGTTGTGAATAAAGTAACTGAAGAAGTTATTCTTGAAGGGCAAAAGGTTAAGCAGGAAGTACCTGAGAGAGTTGAAGGGGAAAAAACAGATGAGCTAAAAACAGATAAGGACACAACTGAAGACAAGCATGTAGAGGAGAAAGCTCTTGAAAAGGAAACGGTTGAGGAAAAGGCAGGAACTGAGAATATATCATTGAATGGTAAAGCTGCTGAAAAGGATGTAGTTCAGGGGACTACAGATGCAGAGAAGCCCATTGAGGTAAAAGCTGAAAAAGAAGGAGCTCTTGAAGAAGAGACAACTGAACAGAAAACAGCTGAGAAGGCAAACGACCAGAAACCTCTGGAGGAGGAGGTTAATCAAGCAGATTCAAGTGCAGCCCCTACCTCTACTGAGACCGAGACTGTTTGTCCTGTGATAGAGGAAAAAGAAATGCAAGCAGCCGGAGAGCCAGCTGTCGCTGATGAAATCCCAAAAGAAGTGATACAGATACAAAAAGAAAAAACAGAAACACCTACTCAGGAAAGCATTGTTGAGGCAGCATCATTGTCAAAAATGTCAGAGGAGACAGAAAAGCCTATTGTAGCACAGAGTGTAGCCCCAGAAGAGGAAAAGGAGACACCAGTCGATGCAAAACTAAAAGCAGATGATGATGAATCCGAGAAAACAGCTTCTCCTGATTCAGAGGAAAAAGGAAAGGTCAGTGCCAAGGAGTCAATGCAAAGTGCAGCCATGATTTCATCCTCAGAAATCATTAGTGAGACACAAGTCGGAGATAAAGCCTGTGAGGGAGAAATCATTAAGAACGAGGAGGAAGCTAGTTCACAAAAGACAAGCATTATAGCTGAAAATCAACCAGATATAAAGGAAGAGACGTCAGCTCTGACAGGCAGTAATGAGAAGCAACAGGAGAAAGTCACAGAGAGCAAAGAACAAGAAATACCTGAGAAAAAAGAGGCTGAGCCCCAACCTGTTACTGACAAAAACCAAGATCCTATCTCAGTATCAGAGACTAGCACATTCTGTGACAAAAATGACACCACACACATTGATGTAGAGAAGAACCCAGCACCAGGTACAGATGAAATGTCAGAAACAACTCCTGAAAATGAAGGTTTGTCTGTTTCTGTAGCTTCTGCTCCTATAGAAAAACCTGAAACCCTAGTCTCTGTAGTAGGCGAGCAGGATAATGGCAGAAAGCAAGAAACCCTTAATGTGGAGGGGGAAGAGGAGGCTAAAGCTCAGCCTTTGGAAAAGCCCAGTGATGATGATGCAGCTGCTGAGGTGACCGTAGAACATAGCTTAAGTAGTACTGGACCATGTTTTTTTGTTTTTTTTGCATTTCACAAAGCACTGAAATGTATGTGGAGATCAGTTTGATGCAAGTTCCTAAAAAAATAAAATGTTTGATTGCAGATAATGATTCCCTGAATTGTTGAACTTGCAAAAAAGCTGGTAAATCATTACAAAAGTAATGGTTAATTTGGTATATGTCAGGAATACAATATAGGGAATGTAAGACTGTCTTTGGGATCAGCTTTGTCTGGTACCATTTGTTATTGCCTTGCTGCCAGCCACCTGTATGGCAATTAATAGTTAAATTTGATTAATTGCTATTAACTGCAGAAATTCAGCTATTAATCATGTTGAGAAAATGAATTGTTTGACAGCCCTAGTAACCGCTTGAATCTTTTCAGCTTCAGCAGTAATCTATAAAGCATTTAAAAGTACCTGAAGTCTTTAATACAGCTCTGAGAAATTGGTGCTTGAACTAAATACAACAAAATGATACCCTCACTCATGGTTGAGAGACTTATTTCATTATCCTTGCTTAATCTCTGAATGTATTAGAATCTAGACTGCGTCCATGTTTTTTGTTGGAGTTCCAGAGCTTACTGTCTCATTTTAATCCCACAGGTGAAAGTGATGGAGACCTTGAAAGACACTGAAAAGGCCGCCATGGAGGGCAGTCCCACCAGCCCATCAGACCTAGCAAAGCTGGAAAGCACAGTCCTTCCGATCCTCGAGGCCCAAGCAAGCATGCGACCAAAGGAAGATGAGGAGAAACTAACAGACACTCTTAAAACCAGGCGCAAATTAGAGGTGCTACCTCTCTCACCTGACACACCTAGCTCTGAAGATGACAGGGAACTCTCTGAAAAGAATACCAAAGTTACCACAAAGAAAAAGCTCCTTGTGCCCATGGACGCCAGAGCAGATTCACTGGATGAAAGCAGTGAGAGCATTGGGAAAGACAGCCCTATGTCAGGGGATGATGAGGAATTTATCCGAAAACAAATAATGGAAATGAGTGAGAATGAGGATGCTTCCCCGTCTGATGAGGAAAATGTAATCCGGCGAAAGATTAGAGAGAATGAGAAGAAACATACGGAACAGAAAAAATCTGAGAGTATAGAGAGGAGCACATCAGGAAAAGCCAGGAGACTTACCAAGAAGAGCACTATAAGTCCAGATGATGAAGAACATAAGCAAATCTGTGGCTCATTGGATAAAACTGATGTAGAAAAAGAGGGGCCAGATACAAAAGTAGAAGAGCAACAGACTGGTAATGCAACACGGAAATTTCAAACTATGGAGCTGAATGCTGTAAGCAGCCCAATACAGATACCTAATGTTGATGGAGATCCAGAAATGGAATGCCTTACAGACTCTCCTGATGATCGGTCTAGAGGTGAGGGGTCATCAAGTCTTCATGCATCAAGCTTCACTCCAGGGACATCCCCAACATCCCTCTCATCGCTTGATGAAGACAGCGACAGTAGT
Source organism: Notolabrus celidotus (assembly GCF_009762535.1). Taxonomy (NCBI): domain Eukaryota; kingdom Metazoa; phylum Chordata; class Actinopteri; order Labriformes; family Labridae; genus Notolabrus; species Notolabrus celidotus. The sequence goes on from NC_048292.1 coordinate 13,698,920, forward strand.
AGTCCCAGCCATATCCGTTCTGGTGAGGGTAAACAACACAGGAAAGCCAAGCACAGACAACCTGGTCAGACGCTTCCAACTATTGAAGACTCTTCTGAGGAAGATGAGTTACGGGAAGAAGAGGAGCTCCTAAGGGAGCAAGAAAAACAGAGAGGCTCTGGTAAAAAATCTAAGAAAGACAAAGATGAGATCCGAGCCCAGAGAAGGCGAGAGCACCAAAAGACACCGCCAAGCAACCTGTCCCCCATTGAAGATGCTTCACCAACTGAAGAACTGAGGCAAGAAGCTGAAATGGAGGAGATCAGACGATCATCCTGCTCTGATTTCTCTCCGAGCATTGAATCAGATCCTGAAGGGTTTGAAATTCATGCTTCTAAGATAGCAGCAGTTCAGAAAACATATCAACTGCCTACATCAGTTTCTCTCCACTCCCCAACAGATGATCAAAACAATGATAATTCACAGAAAAAGACTCTAAAATCAGCTGATGAGGCTTATGAGGAAATCATGCTCAGAGCTACATCTCCAACAGTTGAAAAGGGGGAGATTCAACCTGGAAAAGAGTCCCTTTATGGAGGCATGCTAATTGAAGACTATGCCTATACATCTCTAATTGACAACTCAACAGCTGATCCGGGGGACCCAGAAAAGATTGTTGTTCCTGCTCAGCCAAAAAAGCTGAGATCCCCAGATGAAGTTTATGAAGACATGATAAAGAAAAGAAAAGAATTCATGAAGCTTGAGCAGGAATATCAAAATATGCAGCCCAAAACGGAAAACACCAACCCAGAAATAGTGTTGCTACCTGCTGAGAAAACCATCTCAGAGAGAATTACAATAACATTAGATACAGATGGGAAGCCACTGTTGGATGCCGAAACTGCATATGAAGAGCTAATGAAAAGGGTGCTGACTCCTGGAACAAGTCCAACTCAGCTCGAGCCAGAAGTGGATGCAGCTGCATCTAGGCGGGCACTCCACCCCATCCCAGATTTAAGGGTGACACAGTGCTCTTCAGGAGAGTTGTCTTCTGATGATGAGAGTGTTTTTAGAAAAGAAGAAGGGATAACTGAAGCATCAGACATGACAGTGGCCTCAGAAACTGAGCCTGTGGCCTTGATTTACGAGACTCCTCCATTGAACATATCAGATCAGCCACCCAAGATCACAACTGAAGCATCCCAGCCAGATGTTGTTGACTTATCTGGCGAACCTTCTAAGACATCAGCCCATGTGATATCCAGTGTTTCACCCTTACCCACAGTCCCCCAGTACACACCCAGCATTCCCAGCGTAGTGTCAACTGCCCCACCTGTACCCCCCAAGCCAAGCGTCCTACGAAGGGCTAATTCTCAGGAACAATCAGAAGTATCTAATGCACCACCACTGCCTCCTCCCACCCCACCAAAGCCAACTGTTTTTCCCAGGAAACCCCCAGTTCCTCTTCCACCTCAGGCTTCAGCAACTCCAGTAAGGCCAGAGACAGTGGCAGTGACCACAGCCCAAGGACCACCTACAAGACAAGTAGTCACACCAATGTATAAACCTCATGTTCCCCCTCCTGTTCCTCCAAAGCCTACCATCCCTGCTGGAGTAGGGGACAGCCACAGACAGGGACATGTCAAACCACCAATTGCTCCAAAGCCTGGCTCACAGCCTCCTTCACCTGCCCATGCCCCACATCTGACAAGACCCACTGCACTTCCCACTGGCCCTTCTGATGTAGCGCTAAATTTGAGCCCTTCTTCTGAGACCAAGCAATTTCAACCCTCGCCAAAGTCTCCGTCTTCTCCAAGATATGCCAGCAATCTTCGTGACACATATGTGGTGATCACACTGCCATCTCAGCCCAGCTCTCCAGTAGACAGCATCTCAACTCAAGCGCCATCAAGCCCTAGCCCAGCATCTCATGCACATCATGCTCAGCCACAAAGCTATCAACAACCACAGCCTCAGCCTCAGCCTCAATCATACCCACAGCAGCATCCACAAACAACCCCTCCTCAAACAACCCCTCCTCAAACAACCAGGGTGCCTCTGGCATACACACGTGTCACAGAATCCATTGAAAGTCAAGAGATTTGTGGTCCAGAGAAACATGTGTCCAGTTCTTGTCACATAATTGAAGCTGTATCTGCCTCAGCACAGCCTACTGGGGTTACGCCTAACCTCATCTCTCAGGTGGTCACCACAGAAGTTCAAAGAACCACTGTCTCTGTTGTTCACGAAAGGACACCACCACCAGTGCCCGCTCCAAGGGCAAATGGTGTCCCAATCTCACTGGAAAAACCCAAACCCCAGCCATCAGCACCGAATGGACAGACTATCCAACCATCTGAGGTGGTAGATCTTAGGACTATGAAGGCAAGCCCAGAGTCAGACATGAAAGGTGTTGACCTGACTGCTGGTCCAGACTCAAGACGTCAGTCCTTGGCTGCTGATGTCAGCCGTCAGAACAGTGCTGTGCAGTCATCTGTGGTCAATCTCAGTGCAGAATCATCCACTGTCTCTATAATGACCGATAGCATCACCATTGTGACCTGTTCTGCCACAATCCAGCAATGTGATAATGTAGACACCTCTCAGGTTTCTTCAGTGCCCCTGCAGCTAACTAAAAACAAAGCATTTGAGCCTGTCTCTCAAATTGTTTATCGGCCAATTGATTCCCAGCCTTTAACTAATGCTTCTACAGAGATCCCTATTAATCTCTCAGTTGGATCGAGCACAGGTGGAGGGACTTTCCAGCCAACTCCTGTGACCATCGCCCCTACTCCCATTGCAGCCTGTGCAGCCAATGGATTAAATGCAGGTACACCCACGGGGGCAGGAGCTGTTGACCTTAGCACCGCAAAACCATTCAACACTATGGTGTCCGTGGATGCTTCTTCTTCAGAAGTGGCAACAGCTGTTGTAACAGATGACGATGGCAAACCAGTGGATCTGACTGCAGGAAAACGAGCGGTGTGTTGTGATGTTGTGTATAAGCTGCCATTTGCAGGAAGCTGCACCACTCAACAACCAACCACACCTCTGCCGGAAGACCGTTTTGGATATCGTGATGATCATTACCAGTACGACAGATCCCCTTACGGCATGAGAGGGTTTGGTGGGATTAAGCCATCAATGTCAGACACTAACCTAGCAGAAGCTGGACTGTTCTTTTACAAGAGTAAGAACAGCTATAATTTCAGTGGCACTACAGACGGTGCAGTAGATCTTACATCTGCAAAGATTTCTGATGCAGGTCAGTGGAGTGACATCGCAGACCTGTCACTTAAATGTCACTTTGAAATGCCACCACTCATTCATGGCTAACTTTGTATATTTTTTTGGCGTTGGTTTTGCTTTTTTGTTTGCATGGACGGTTCATTTTTGTATCACTTTTTTTTTTGCATGTGTCTGCATGCTGTTACTGTACAACTTGTGTATGCTTGTTACATTTCTCAACATTGAAGATTTTTTTTCCCCTTTTCTACCTTTTTTCATGATTTGGATAAGGCATGGCTTACTTCAACTCTAATAAGTCTGAATTACTTGGACTCAAATTATATTTTTGACTTTTTACAGGTGAAGCTGTTGACTACTCCAAGAAAGGGAATTACGCTGGAATGACAATCCCACCCTATTCCCAAGCCAGAGTCACAAGTGCTGGTGGTACACTTTTTGGTACAAACAGTGTCTTGAGATCATCAAATGGGGTGGTCTATTCCTCTGTAGTGGCACCAATACCCTCTACGTATGCTATTACTACCCAACCTGGATCAATCTTTAGCACATCATACAACACACTGTCAGGTATGCACACCAGCGACACCATGCCATCTCTGTCAAATCTCCAGAACTTGCCACTTACACGGTCCCACAGTTTCTTGTCCACCAGCTCTATGACTGAAACAGAGGAGATGGGAGATGCCCCACTAAATCTGGAGATATCCAGAGGGGGTACTACTGCTGCTCCTGCTCCAACAACATCTTTATCCCTTGATAGCTACACTGATGCATCTCTAGAGGCTATAGCTGCTTCACTAGAGGCTCTGTCCTCTCCCATGGTTCCTGGGGACGGCCAGTATATGGCAGAGCGTGAAAGGCTAGAGATGGAGAAACTCAAACAGCAGCGTCTAGCTGAGGAATTAGAGTGGGAGCGTCATGAGATTCAACGGTTCCGTGAACAAGAACAGCTCCTAGTACAGAAGGAACTAGAAGAACTGCAGGCCATGAAGCAGCACATCCTGTCCCAACAGGAAGAGGAAAGACAGGCTCACCTGATGATGCAGAAAGAAACTTTTGCCCAGCAACAGCAGCAGCTCGAGCAGATTCAGAGACTCCAAGAACAGCTGCGCCTTCAATTGGAAGAGCAAAAGCTACGTCAAATGTACCCAGGCGGGGACATTCCAGGGCACGGTGTGCAGGAGGCAATTGTCTTAGGACCTGATGGCACAGTGCTTTCCAGAAAGATCACTGATAGCGGTTGCCAGACAGATGAAGAGGATGAAGCAGTCAGTAAAGCTTACACAGCAGGGAGAAAAAAGCGTAGTGCCAAAAAGAGCGTCGACAGTTGTGTGCAGACTGATGATGAGGATCAAGACGAATGGGAGGCTCAAACAAGAAGTCGACAAAGCCGGCCACGCACAGCCAGGGGTGACAGGGGTGGGCAGTCAGAGATGTCTCTTCAAGCCCACACTGAGATATCGATACAAACAGATTCAGAGGGGAACATACTAATGGACTCAAGGATGGAGTTGTCTGACTCTGAAAGGACTTCACCAAAGAAACGACCTAACCCTCTAGACATAGGCCAGTCTCCCAATCTTAAAGTTGATTCCTCCACACTCCAAGCCCCTCCAAAGTCTCCCAAAGTGCTTTATTCCCCCATATCCCCCTGTATATCCCCGAGCAAATCCATGGAGTTTGTGTCCTATGACAAATCACTTGGCGATACAAGCCCACAAAAGCTAAGAGGAAGTATGGATACATCTCATGCATCCCCATCAAGTCCCAGGGGACCAAAAGCAATGCAAAGATCCATGTCTGACCCCAAGCCCATGAGTCCAACAGGGGAAGAAAGAGCATCAGCTGGCACCCAGTTTGGTGATGGTTATACTGTGAGTAGTTCATATTATTACTTTAGCTCACATAATTCTAAGGAAGAACATAGGCAGTGACTACAAATGGCTAATAAGTATGTTAAAGAAAGAGTGAGTCCCTTTAAAGGAAATATATGTCATTAAAAAGAAAAAATGGAGGATATTAACGAACTGTAAAGCCTAAATATACATTTGGCCTATACATTTTGGGTTCAAGAAAACTGTTTGAATTCTTATTAAATTAATGATTTTTAACTTGCTTTTACCACAGGGGAAAGGGTCAGGAAGCACACCAACAGGAACTCAAAAGAAGGTGAAGAGGACTCTACCCAATCCACCATCAGAGGATGAGTCAACCACCAGTGGCCAAACAGCCTACCCCACTGGTTCTGCCCGCCGAAGAATGTGCCGCAATTCCAACATGGCACGTGCCAAGATCCTACAAGACATTGATCGTGAGCTAGATCTGGTGGAGCGGGAGTCTTCTAAGCTCCGCAAAAGACAAGCAGAGTTAGATGAGGAGGAGAAAGAGATTGATGCCAAGCTTAGGTACTTGGAGATGGGTATAAATCGTAGAAAAGATGCCCTCCTGAAGGAGCGAGAGAAGAGGGAAAGGGCCTACTTACAGAGTGTTGCAGAGGACAGAGACTACATGTCAGACAGTGAGGTTAGTAATATCCGAGAGACTAGAAGTGGGCTTGGAGATGGTGAAGATGAAGATATTGAAGAACATAGTCTTGAACGTCCTAGGACAGCACCTCAGTCTGAACTCGATGATTTTGTCCCACCTCAAACCAAGCATGAATACGGAAAATACTCCCAGTACCAATACTCTCAAACCCAATACCAGCAGTCTCTCTACCAGACTCCCCAGTCGTACCAATCTCATTCTCTCTATTCCTCTGTCCCTTCACTCACAAGCGCCCAGCAGCAGAGTTACCACCAGATGCTCCTGTTGCAGCAGAAGGCTGCTAGACAAGCAGCTCTCCTGTCAGAGCTGGATGCAACTAAGTATGAAGTCATTAGTCGCCAGCCTGATCCCACATCATCAGCCTATCTGGGAGTCAAGTATGACAAATATGGCAACCACCTTGATCTCAGAGCCTTGGATGTTGGAAGTATGGCTCGTAGCCCCATGTCGGCTGTTTCTGATTCCTACTACACGGATGTCGATCACCATACACCTCGGAGTTACATGTTGCTGGAAGATGCTGCAGAGCTGGCTAAGGGCTCTACAGGTCTTTCTTCATCGTATAGTCTGGCTGAGAGGGAACTAGCCAAGGCAGAGAAGCTGCTGCGCCGGAGTGCCGCAGATCTGGGGTCTACTGACTATCTGGGATCCACCTCAAGACTCCATACTTATGGAAAGACCCCCGATGAAGAGGATACAATGGAGGAGCCTTATGAATTGAAACTTCTGAAGCAGCAGCTAAAGCAGGAGTTTAGGAGAAGCACAGGTGGGACTGAAAACTTGGAACAACTGACAGGTCTGTCCCAGCACTACTATACCCCTAGCTCTGGCATCTCAAGTTACTCCCAAAGACACTATCCAAAGACAGACAAGTACAGCATCAGCCGTCTTACTTTAGAGAAGCAGGCAGCTAAACAACTTCCAGCTTCAATGTTGTACCAAAAACATAAAGCTCCATTGGTAGATCCGAAGATCTCTTCAAAGTATTCTTCTATGCCAGACAACAGAGGTTTGGATACAGACTATACAAGCTATCTTGGGTCTACAAGTGCATCCACAAGATCCAGCCGGCTCATGCAGGATGAGATTACCTTTGGCCTCCGTAAGAATATTGCAGAGCAACAAAAATATCTGGGGTCTACCTTGGGTGCCAATTTGGCTGGGTCACTAAATTTGGGTCAGAGTTTGGGGTTAGACTCCGCCTATCCTAGTGGTAGTCGCTCAAGACCTTCATCAAGACCCACATCTTGCTATGGTCTGGACCTATCCATCAAAAGAGACCCTTCCAGCTCTTCCCTTCGGCTTAAAGGGGATGGTGAAGCATCTGCAGATGGAACAAGCTATCAAACCCCATCTGGTCGCACCAAACCAACAAGCCTTCCCATTGTCCAAAGTGGGCGTGGCAGATTACCAATAGTGGCCCAGAACTCAGAAGAAGAGAGTCCATTGAGCCCTGTTGGGCAACCTATGGGCATGGCCCGTGCATCTGCAGGTCCTCTGCCGCCAATCTCAGCTGATTCAAGGGACCAGTTTGGTTCCTGCCTGTCCTTGCAGGATTCCCAGCAACAGCAACATATCATGGAAGAGCCAACCAGGGGTAGGGGTTATGTGCTTCTGGATGACCTTCAGGGCACCATGTCAGATAGTGAAGGTAAAAAACAGACTTGGCACATTTCCTCTCTTTTCCTACTTTCAGTTTCAACCTCAAGGGTGTCTGGTCATGGATTTTCTTGCTTGGATCCTGTGTGTTTTTTGAATGTCTGCATGTATCTGTTGTCACTTCATGGTCTTATTTTAACCTTCGTGAATGTATCTCATTTGTTTCTTGGTGACAGTAAATGTAATAAATTAGTTGAGATAGAGTGCATGCATACCTTTTATGCATTTTAATCTTCGCTCACAAGGTGTGCTTGAATATATATGTATGCATGCTTCCTATTTCTTTTTCTGTTTCTGTCTGCACTCCAAGTCTTGTATAACATTCGACTATATTAGTTCCCTGCATGATATCGTGCTGTCTAACTCCCCCATTACAGCCAGTATGTAGGAAGTTTCCCCACATAAATAGCAAATGCTTATTTGTGGCAGTCTGCTTTTTATTTAGGGCATGTTGTCTTTTGACTTCTCCTCCCTTCAAGATTTTTATAGTCCGTCAGATCCTGCCTCTTAAGCATTCAAGGCTTGGTCCCATGTAGTAGGATAATCCCTTTGAATTTAGCTCTGATTTAGAACATTGAATGACACACTGTAAAAGTGCCTCATCCACTTGCAAAATTCTTGTTCAATACTATTTCTATGTGTAGTATTGTCACATTATTTGAATTCTACAGTTGTAGATGTGTAATGTGGATAGTGGATAATCATATATTTAAGTGTATACATATTTTTGTGGTTATACTTATTACAGTACGATTTAAATCAAAATGAAACTAATAGAAAAAAGCATGTAGGCAGACCTTGATTGTACATTTCAAAATACATGATATTTGGTGAAGACAATCATTGTGTTAAATAAATATAAAACTTGAACTTGCATGTCTTGTCATGAATACTTGCTTGTATGTTTTGTGCTGCATGTGTGACTTTATGTTGCATGTCATATATTCATGTCTATTAATTCTTCTGCACAGTGTCTTTATACTGCTATACTAATGTCCTAGAGCTATACTGCCTTGATTTATTCGACATGAACACACTATCAGTAGAGCACACTTTTTGCTGAGCATTTATCAGGATTTCACTTATTATTTTTTGCACTCTTCTTTTACTGAAAGCATACTAAAGAGCTGTCATCAACGATGACAATGCTTTTGTAATTTGTTCTTAACAGTGTCTAATCGCTGCATGAAAAATAGATTTTTTTAAGCAAGTTTAAAAAATCTGACAGAATCTCGGTTGAGTGCAATTAACTCTATTGAAGCTTTTGGATGTGTTTTGATTGGTAACAGCCAGTTGCCATTAATTCAATTTGCAGCAATATATCTTGAGTTTATTCTTTTTAAGTCATAACCAAAGTTTAATATTGTTTAAATCCAGGTGTTTCAGTTGAATGCTTTCTTTAAGTAATCAGTTTAATCCAGGCAGGGAACAGTGTTTCATGAATAGAGACGGCAAAATGACACTTTTACTTAGCTCACGTTTCAATAGAGGTATCATTGTTGATCTTTGTGCTTTAAACCTGTGACGATCCCTGCATAAATACTCGATGAAAAATGTATATGGAACCGATCATTTTGAAATGTAAATCCATGTGCCTTGATTCTAGCTCTAAGTGATTCCCTGATGGCTCTGAACAGAGACGATGCAACCAATGGTAGAGTATTAGTTCAGTTCTCTAGCTATCCATAAGCTAACATATTAACCTGCACCACTAGTGAAATTGACATCACCATAAAACATGAAAGCAAAATGTTGGGGCAATTTGAGATTTGCATAAAAATTCCAACTATAATCCCATGAATTTCCAATCACCTCATACTTAAAAAATGGTTAATGATATTGCATTTTGTTGTGTAAGTTTAAAAAGAAACACATTCAATTTTCTCACAATTTCATTTAAAGACTAGTGTGAAATACACATACCCAACATTTACATTCATATAGATTAAAGCGCTACTGGTTTACCCCCTGCTTCTATGAATAGTGTACTATTTTTATTTTTATTAACCCTCAAACTGCATTTTTATGTTACGCAATACATGTGAAAACATGCTGCTTGGCATCCTCTCTGATTTCACTACAAATTGAAGCATTTAATAATTCTCTTGGCGCTTGCTTTTCTCATATTCTAGTCCCTATTACTTACAAGTATAGGCTTTTTCTTGAATATAGTTTTTATTTACGATAACCTGCATCATATGAACTGAAAGAACCCCACTCCTTTATGGTAAGAGGAAAGGGTCCAGGTTCCCGTACTGGTTCTGAAGTAGTACCTGTTTTTGTCCTTAAAGCCTACCACCTTCGACGAGAAGAGACAGATTGGTTTGACAAACCTAGAGACGGACGGTCAGAGAACGGACACGAGAAGAGACAGGTGAAACATGAAAGAAATCAACACACACATACACGGTACTGTAAATGCAGACACTAGCAAACTACTCACCATGCAGTAATGAAATGCATGCACCCACTGTCAATCACCTGGACATTTATGTGGTATGTATGCCCACATGTTAACGCAGTACACTTAAATCTCTCATATATGTCCTTGTTGCAAAGAATCCATGCTTAACCTTTTCCCATTTACCTTGAACATACATGACATCTCACCATTGTGTATGGGCCACAGGGAAAAGGCCCATATTACCCCTTCCCTCACCTCAGGGTCAAACTGCAGCGGGATCTCAAAGACCGCAGTGTCTCAGGTAAGTTCCACAGTTTAATGCAGCTTTTCCATTCAACAACATCAGCAGCATGCTGTAGGGGAGGAAATTATATGCTTTGAAAGAGGCATGTATTAAAAGCTAATGTGTTATTGACTGTGATGCATGCATTAGATTTATCGACCTCGTTGCTTACTGACTGCATCTAATATGCACTGTTTACAGCTTAGACATTGTTTTCCTTTAATGGACTGTAAAAAAAATCTTACAATAGATTCAAATTAATTTAAAAAGGAAGAAGGAAGTAAGTACAACTAAATTGTACACATAAATACTCATCAGAATGTCTCATTGGGTTAACAGAGCATGACTTTTCTGCTTCATGCATGTTATTTACTTTATATTCATGCCAGATCTCAAGAAACTCGCAAGTCACTTCCCGTGCCTTTACGTTCCATCACACCATTCCTCCAGGCTCAAAGCAGGCAGACATTTCATTTCCTGGCTCCCGCCTTTTGATTTGGCTCTTCTCCACGCTCATCAGTCATCGCCATGCTCAAAATGGCGTATCCCTCACACTCAGGATGATCTTATGTAATTAACAAACAGCCCACAAAGGAAGCCTTTTGTTGATTAGGACCTAGTTCTGAGCCTAATCTTTCTGCCTCAGTCATTTTGTTCTCTCATTTGTAACCATTGTCATGTATTAGAGTGGGGGTTGTGGTCAGGGTGAAGTCCTTTTATGTGTGACCAATAGATTTATATATGAAATGTGGATTATCAGTTAACAAGTTTGCATGTATGATGTTGTCTTATAATCTTGTAATAACAAAGGCAGAGCGCGGTAGCTGAAGAAACACTGAAATTCAGCTTTTAAGCTGGACAGTAAACTCAGGAACAGAAAATGATTACTCATGTCTGTTTAGACAAAGTACCTCCTTAAAGCTGGGGTTGGTAGTCAGATTTTGATACACTTTTTGTTATACTGGTTAAAATGATCTTTATGGCAATCAATACATAATGTGTTCTTAAAAAAAAAGAGTGAAAAAAAGCAGCTATCTACAGCCGGAGTAAACCTGGGACAACACCAACTAATCGCTGCCATCAGGAGACAAAATATGAAACCAATCAAATCCCGTCCTGCCGTTCTGCCCGCCTCCTGCGCGTACATTTCATGTTTGTTTGTGTTTTTAACTTTCACCACTTTTACACGGAGTCCTGAGGAAATGCTACATTCAAAATTCATGCTAGTTTTCCATGACTACCAACCCTGGCTTTAAATGCCATAAAACCATCAAACAATTACCTTTCAACAAACATGTTACTGTCCATAGACAAAGGAGTTTGACACAAGCTAGAATTGTCATGCTAATGCCTCTCTGTCTGCTGTTCATATGAATTTAAACCAATATGTATACAGTTGAAAAATTATGTTAGGAAGCTTTAAACTTAATAAGTTTCACCGGGGCTGAAACAAAGTCACAATATGGCTGCTCTATTAAGCTAGCTACCTTTAGCGGAGCATGATTCTTACATCAAAGATTTATCTATTTCTTCATTTGGATATGACAAATTACAAAATAACCAAGATACTGGTTCAACATAGTGTATATATTTTTTTTAATAAAGGTTGCGGGTAGAGAAGAATCTGCAATTTAATACCTTTGAAGCTTAGGTTTGCTAACTTTAACTTGATGAATCTCTCCTGCTTTAGCCTCAGTGGGACATATTTATTGGCTAAGTGTCGCACAGAAATAATTTAATTTTGGAATGATTATTATCCTATAAAAAATTCTAAATGTGGTTCCAAACATTTAAATAATCTTTGAGCCAATTTTTGTCAAGTATCAAGTAACTGCAGTTGTACTGCCATATTTTTTTCCTTTCTGTTCACCTTTTCCGTGTCTGTGAATTTACCTCAGGGTTAAATTTCCAAGAGTTGATTAATAATGAATGAGACAGTAAAGTTATACATAAAGCCACTCACTGGTCTTTGTTTGTGGTCCCAAACAGGAAATGGTCTGGGTATCCGCGTAGTTGGAGGGAAAGAGGTCCCTGGGAGTAATGGAGACATTGGAGCATATGTTGCTAAAGTCTTGCCTGGTGGAGCTGCAGAACAAACCGGAAAGATTCTTGAAGGTAAGGTCATTGAAATACTATTTTTTGAAAAACAATAACATCAACAACATGTTGAGAAGGAAAACATATTTGAAAAGACAACCTGAGGAATGTGTCATAAAAATGCTTTGCAAGGTTTTGGTGGAATTTCGCTGTACTTGCTAACAAAACCGTCTTTTACTCACAAAGCCTGCCGATAAGCATGTTTTATGTTTATGTGTTTATGTTTATTTATTTGCACAAGAGAGCAAAGGTAGGGGCACTGGTGGCCTAGCGGTCTAAGGGCCCCACATACAGAGGCTACAGTCGCCGGTTCGATTCTCGCCCGGTCGACCATTTCCTGCATGTCTTTCCCCCACTTTCTACTCCCCACATTTCCTGTTTCTCTTCAGCTGTCCTATCAAATAAAGGCAAAAAGGCTAAAAAATATAACTTAAAAAGAAAAAGAGCAAAGATAAATAATATACTGTGAGGAAGAGGCAGAAAACTCAGAAGCTTATTTGAAGCCTCCACCCAAATAATGTTCTAATATCCCAATAATAATTAAAAAATATTAAATTGACACACAAAGACAATGGTTGATACTAAAATTAAATAACATTAGAATATACAAAATTAACAATTAATATAAATACAGTTATTACATCAACAGAATTCAAAAGTACAAAATATGAATATGATGTGTATGGATACCTGTCTATGAGTATGTGGTTGAGCATGATGAGTATAATTAAGTAAGATAAACATAATTTCGCCACATTGGAATAAATATTCCAGAATTTGCTGCCCCCTTATCTGTTTCTTGTATTCTTCAATTCATTAGTTGTGTATTTACACAAGACATATTCACATTAACATGAAGCTGTCTGTAGATTAATTTAATTTCTCTGGACCAAACAGAGCTAGCTGTTTCAGTGCCAACGGTCAGGGCGCTGAGCTAACGGGCTGCTGATTGTAGCTTCCTTTTTCCTGCAGACATTAAAGTGTCATCATTTGTTTCATCTGATACATGGCAAAAAAATGAAAAGGAGCTTGTTGTCAAAAAATACATTCTATTTTATTATTTCTACATTTTTAAAATATTGTAATGGTTGTGTTAAAGCTGCTGTTGGTAGTCACATAGTAAACATCTGTTCAGAGAGAGGGACTTCGAATGTCAACACTATCCCTCCCAACCAGATTTCCTCTGAGCCCCCCAACACAGATCGGCTTGTGCAGTCATGATAGTGCCGGACTCATAAGCAATTGGAGGGGCCGCCCCTTAACCAATCAGGACAGAGGATTGGAGGTTAGCTATGATTGGTCCGTCATAACGGGAACAAGGGAAATAATAACATTGCTTGATACAAAGGCATTGGAAAACACAGAGATTTCACAATAGTCTCAAATTACTCCACTTACTGATGAGTACCGATGGGCATTATGACCTTTTCTCAAAACCCAGCAGAAAAGAAGTAACGTTTTTTACACCATTCCTACCAACAGCAGCTTTAAATGTTCTTGTCAAGCATTTACAGCCATGTTTCACCTACTGTAGCCTGTACCAGAATTAGCTAGTTCTTTCACCACAACACCAAGCTTACATTTTGCACTAACCTTAGGATATATGACCTCTGGTTTCACTCTTACACACCTCTCACTGACACAAGCTCAGGATAAATTGCTGCGTGGTGTATTAACAGGAACACATTTCATGAGGTGTTATTGATTTCACATGGGGGAGTCTGGGAACAGTTAACCCTCTCACCCCTCCCTGTCCATCTGTCTGCTCATGGTCCCTTTTAATCTCTGTGTTGAGCCACATTGAGGGTGTCCGGCATTTGGTACAGCCGTGGCCCTGAGACCCTTTTGAAGCTGATGATGGTGAAACAAGGAGAGAAATACTGATCAGTTTAGATCTGTGCAGTGTGTTATCCATCTGTCCGTGCTGAGAGATGTGTGTCGGGGGAGCGTTGGCGATTCTTTCAGTACTCTCTGTTCTCGCTGGTGTCTCCTTGTATTTTCTTTTTTCATCCTTTTACACTGCTGCCAGTTGTGTGATTTCCCTTTTCCTCTCCCAAGAAGCATTCAAGTGAAAATTAGCCCAACCATTTAAAATAAAAACAAATATGTGAAACAGTTTTGGGAAAATTGCAGGTTATATTTTGAGTACTTATTTACTACTACTTATTTGTCCAAAGCCATTAGAGCTAACAGAATGTTATTTTGATACCAGAATCATTATATTGTATCAAGAAGCAGGAGGATACTACAGAGGCCCTGAAGACCCCTAAAGCTGATCACTTTGATTTTCTGTGGACAAGTTCTGTGAGCACTTTTTCCAGACATTTAGGATCAGTGCAATTATTTTTTAACAAATGCTACTTTGCTTTTAGCTAATCCCTCTAGTATCCCCATGTCAGTTTCAGGCACTTTCAAGCCCCACTGAGATAAGTCTGTGTTCTAGGCTGGAGCTGCTGATGATTGCTAAAGTCATCGTGTCAAAATGCATCTCTGGTGTTGTTAGTCCGGAGGAAAACACACCCATGATAACACCCATAACTCCGTCATCAACACTTAACAGAACGGCAGAGTGGTGCTCCGGTCTTTGCACTGGGAACACAGTGTCTTAGCCTCTGTGGTGTGAATATGAACGGATGTTGTCAGATTCAACAGGCTTGGCGTCACAAATCGACAAGTCTGCTCAACGTTTTTTCTTTTGATTGTGCTCAAAATTCAACATTCTTATAAATCGTTCAGTGTGAAACATGGGATGAATAACACCAGCATGAAAATACAGTAGCTTCCCTTTCGCCCGCACATGCAGCACGAGAGCATCGTCGCAAACAGAGGACCCTCCTGATGAGCTGTTTCCATCGGTGTAAGTCTTGCCAGTGTGCAGGGTGTCTTCTGGAGATTGCAGTGTTGTTGTTTTTTTTGCAGTGCTGTGTCGGAGCTTTTAATGCATCATTCAACATCAACACAAGCTTTTCTTTTTGCTTTGAGATGTTCTATTCGATCTTTTATTCTTCCTGATTCTTGTTCAAAACGTCCTCCAAATAATAGACGTGTGGGAGAAACAACACGACACTATTTGTGAGTTAATATCAGCCCAGTTCTGTGCCGGATTTCTTAACAAGCAGCTTTGTCACACAGCTGTTGTTGAGGCTGTCACAAACGTTCATGTCGCTAGTTTTGGCTTTTGGTCTGATTCTCTTTGAGTGCGGGAATCAGAACGTGTTTTTCCAGAGTTTGGGTCAAAATGAATTCCCTTAAATCCCTTAAATCAGAGCAACTCACTTTCATTTGGTTTGTGGTTTGATGTGAGATGCCTGTGCTCTCTTTTTGGAAAAAAAAAAATTGCATTACAAGACACTTTGTACCTTAATTTTGATCATTTTCCTTGGTTGTGCTTGTTTACAAATCTGTCTCTGTGTAGGAATGCAAGTCCTGGAGTGGAACGGTGTTCTTCTGACGGGGAAAACCTACGAAGAAGTGCAAGGACTTGTCGGACAGCCGTGTAATGAAGCAGAAGTGTGTGTCAGACTGTGAGTATAACCTTTTCTCTTTCTCTCTCTCTTCTGTTCTACTATTAGAATGCTGTTATCATCCCTGCGATTTCTCTTATTTTATCCCTCAACACTCTCAAATGTATCCTCCTAATCACATCAATGCTATTCAACTTTTCTGTGCCTCATCATCACACGACTTTCCATCTATTTTCCTCCTTTGACACGTTGTCTTCCTCTCTTTCAGTGATCTCAACATGCTGGCTGAGTCTGACGGCACAGAGCACCTGGATTTCCAAGAGCACAGCAAAGGTAAGCGACATTATTCAATGACTCCAACGCCTGTCCTCACTTCCCCGCCACCGTCTCTTCTCTGCCGTCACATTTTCCAAATTAACTCTCCTCCTCATACTTTCTTGCAATTATTTTTTTTGCTATCTAATATCGCTTTCATCTACAATTCTCTTTTTTCTCTCGGCCCCGCCTGTGTATCACTGGTGGCCTATTTTCCCCTTTCTATCTGAAAAACACTGGGAACATTCGATTGTTCTCCAAAGAGGCACTGCTCTTTAAAGCCTTGGTATAAGTGCTCCATAGTACAAGGTTCTTTGTATGTGTGCATACATTTATTGAGTGGATGCTTTTGTTCAATGATGCTCTTCAGAATATGAATCGCAAAGTGTCTATACAAAGACAGATGGAGATTTGAATCACGTACATGATGAATTTATTTTGGTTGGTTGTTGGATTGTAGGGCTTACAACAAGGACAAAAGGCCAAACTTTGATAGCAACAGACAAAACCATAGCAAGTATATCCATACAAGTGGCTAACAGCTAAGTGATCAAACAATGTAAATGTATATAAGTAAGGGATAATGTATGGTGAGCAGGTAGTTATGGGTAATAGAATCCTGACAGGGTGAGACAAGAAAAGTGTGAGTCTTGTCCACCCTGAAGGGATTCTGTTTCTAATAATACCTGCTAACCATATATTATCTCACTCATTACCCGGCTGCTGACCTAAAATACAAACACCTTGGCAAAAACCTTGATTAAAAAATATTTTTATTGATCCAAAATGATTTATGTATACAGTCTTTAAAGAATAGTCCCAGCAATTCTGCGGCAGTTAGAGTTCCATGGTGATGGATTCTTATCTCCCTGTTGCAGTCGATTTAACATTAACCTGTGGCAAATGTCACAACTTTGAACCCTGCTGCAATCATCACCACTGCTCATGGTTTAAGTTTCTTTTTTAGTGATCAGTAACTTAAAGTTGCTTTCACCTGCTCCGCTGCCGTTACTAGTATTGCTGGACAGGGTCCAATACGAAAATGTCCATAGCCTGCCGATTAATGATGCTAGCTGAAACTAGCGTTTTAGCCACATTGTTTTGATGCTAACGGACTCTAGCAGTTTAACCTTGCTTTACCATCTATGGTGTCAACAAGCAGAAGCAAAATGTGCCAGAACTCCTTTCCGCGGTTTGATTTGACGTGATGTTTGATCAGTTTGCCTCTAGCATTGTGCACGTTAAGGCATTTTTCAACCAGAGGAACTTTACCCTGGAACTTAATGCGTTTTCGACCGGTGGACCCAGGGTCTAAATTTAGTTCAGGGGTAGATAATCTCCAACCTAAAAAGCCCCTGCTATAGGGCAGTACTTTTCAAAGGTCCCGGGGCTTTTGGGTGGCAGGGCCTGCAATGCTGAACTTGTCTGATTGGTAGATTACCTGCAGTGTTCTTATTCCGCCCGCCGTCCACGATAACATCACACACATCTGTGATTCACTGGATTTCTCTTTCTTTACTTTGTTCTATCAGTTATGTATCTGTGTGTACTTTTTAAAAATAAGAAGCTGTGATTCCCTTGATTTAGCAGCTTGTAACAGTACTCTTTTCTCAGCCCACCGTGAATACATCTCTCTCTGTGTTACGGTTTTCAATGTGACCCTGTAAACTGTAGACCTTCAGCTGAACGTAACAGTGTTTGTGGAGTTTACACAACTATTGAAAACAGCTATTTATTAAGATTCAAAATATCTTCATCAGATATTGATGATTGTCTAAAGACGTTTATGAGGGACGCATCCAACTGAAAGTCAGCAGCTAACAGGGTTGCGGTTTAAACCAAAACACCAGCCGATCTCTGCCACGGCTTGTTGAGTTAAAAGGATTTTAAAGTCGTGTTGAAACGTCTTTTCTACTCGCGCTTCTCACCTGTCAAGTGTTGATTCAGTGAATGCATCTGTTATGAAATATAGCACGACCTAAAACAGTGCAAGCTGAGTCTCTTCATGCTAACAGGCTAACTCTTGTGTTGCTCATAATGATACCTGCCTGTCCGCCTGCTTCTATGGTGTCATCTGTAATGAATACCATCCGTCTTTATTTTACTGCCCTCTAATGGTCAGGTGGTGTAGTGCATTTACCTTTTTTTCCCCTCCATTAGCCACTGGCCTGATTTGCACAATCTACCCGCGGGCGAAACACAGATAACCATGCGGGGCACAGAACCTTTTAGTTCAGGGTAAAGTAGTTCTAGGGGCTAAAAGACCCCGAAACTCTTGCTCAAAATGCACCTTTAGTGAAAGTTAATAACTGTTGTCAATGGGTATTGACCAATCAGAATCAAGCATCTCACACAACTGGAAGATTAGTAAGAAAGCTGGGTAATATAAAGGAAGTAATGACCGTGTTGTGACTCTTCTGCCGTAGGTGACAGACCTCCCAGGTCTCCAGGTGTTGACCCCAAGCAGCTGGCGGCTGAGCTGCAGAAAGTGTCTCAGCAGCAGGCCCCTCATCCACCTCCTCCGGCCTCCCCCCTTCCACCTCAGCCACCTCCAGCCCCGGACAGCCAGGATCGCCCTCTGTCAGCAAGAAACGCCACAGCAGCAAGGCAAGTTTAGAGGTTGTTACTTCTCAGCTTGTAGTCATTTGTAAAAACTGAGTAGAAGGCACATCCCTGAAGTGTATTATCAATATGAGCTGCATTGTAGAAATAGTCTCTGGAGACTTGTTGAAAGTTAAAGCCCATTTTTGCAGTTTGAACATCAAATAAGTGGAACATTTGTCTGAAGTTTTTGTAAGCCAACCACATTAAGGAGCTTTCCTAAGCTTATCAATTGTATATTTAAGCAAAGAATAGTGAAAATGTAACCCAGGCAGAATGTTTCCATAAGCACTGCTTTGAATTTTCTGAGCTTCATATTCAAACGGATGCACTGATGCATAAGTTCAGAGAGTTTGTATTTTTTTAGCCTCATCTATATAAAGCAGAGCTCCAAACAGTACATACTGTGCAGCATGAACACCCACCAGTTAACCCACCTACAGATTTCACCAGCATGAACATGTTGCTTTTATTTCTTTACAGACTGCAGAGGGAACCAAGACCCCGTCCCATCCCATCTCTGGAGAGATACAGGTCTGAGAACAGGCTCACTCTTGGTTTTTTACTGTTTTGTATAGCTTTACAGGATTATTAGATCGGGTAAATGGAAGACAATACGAGGTGAATTCTGGTTTGTGTTCTGAGAATCACTCGTAAGGGATGTAACAGTACCTCATTTGAGGGTAGTAAATCAGTAAAGGGAGATTAGACAGAAACACATTTATTATTGAAACAGGAAGGTTTTGAACAAATTGTGGAAAATTGTGTCATGAAGCCAGCAATGCAACTCATGTCGTATTGTTTGTATTTTAGATGGCATTGTATTGTATCTTTTTGAATTGTATCGGTTCATATCGTATCTTTTTCTATCTTGATGGTTTTTTTTTTTGTATTTTATTGCATTGTATTGTAACATGTGATATCATACCCCATCGTATTACAATGTATTATATTGTATTATATCATTTGGACCCTTAATTGCATCGTATCGTATCATACTGTATCGAATCGTAACGTATCGTAACTTAACATACCGTATTGTATTGTATTGTATAATATTGTATCATTTCATATCGTATTGTATCTTATCATACCTTATCGTTTTTTATCATACCGTAACATATCGTATCATAGTGTATTGTATCGTATCGTAGCACAATGTATCGTATTTTATCATATCGTAACGTATTGTATTATATCGTATCATATCGTACTCTATCATATCGTACCATATTGTATTGTGTCGTAGCATAACGTATCGTATTTTATCATATCGTAACATATTGTTTCATATCGTATCATATTATATTCCTTCGTATTGTATCGTATTGTGTCATATTGTATCATATCGTGTCAAGTCGTATCGTACTTTATCATATCGTATCATATCATAACATATCGTAAAAATATTTTATCATATCGTATCATATCGTATCATATCGTAACATATCGTATCATATCGTATGTTCTATCGTATTGTGTCGTAGCATATCGTATCATATCGTAACATATCGTATCATATCGTATCATATCGTAACATATCGTAACATATCTTAGCATATCTTATCATATCGTATGTTCTATCGTATTGTGTCGTATCATATCGTATCATATCGTATCATATCGTATCATATCGTATCATATCGTATCATATCGTATCATATCGTATCATATCGTATCATATCGTATGTTCTATCGTATTGTGTCGTAGCATATCGTAACATATCATATCATATCGTAAAAATATCGTATCATATCGTAAAAATACTGTATCATATCGTATCATGTTGTATGTTCTATCGTATTGTGTCGTAGCATATCGTAGCATATCGTATCATATCGTAACATATCGTATCATATCGTAACATATCGTATCATATCGTATCATATCGTATCATATCGTAACATATTGTATCATATCGTATCATATCGCAACATATCGTATCATATCGTAGCATATCGTATCATATCGTATCATATCGTATCATATCGTATCATATCGTATCATATCGTAACATATTGTATCATATCGTATCATATCGTAACATATCGTATCATATCGTATCATATCGTAACATATCGTAACATATCGTAACATATCGTAGCATATCGTATCATATCGTATCATATCGTATCATATCGTATCGTAACATATCGTATCATATCGTAAAAATATTGTATCATATCGTATCATATCGTATCATATCGTATCATGTCGTATGTTCTATCGTATTGTGTCGTAGCATATCGTATCATATCGTATCATATCGTAACATGTCGTATCATATCGTAAAAATAACGATCATATCGTATCATATTGTATCATATTGTATCATATCGTATCATATCGTTTCATATCGTATCATAGAGTAACATATCGTATCATATCGTAACATATCGTATCATATCGTAAAAATATCGTATCATATCGTAACATATTGTATCATATCATAACATATCGTATCATATCGTATCATATCGTATCATATCGTAACATATCGTATCATGTCGTATCATATCGTATCATGTCGTATCATATCGTATCATATCATATCGTATCATATCGTATCATATCGTAACATATCGTATCATGTCGTAACATATCGTATCATGTCGTATCATATCGTAACATATCGTATCATATCGTAACATATCGTAACATATTGTATCATATCATAACATATCGTATCATATCGTAACATATCGTATCATGTCGTAACATATCGTATCATATCATATCATATCGTAACATATCGTATCATATCGTAACATATCGTATCATGTCGTATCATATCGTAACATATCGTATCATGTCGTATCATATCGTAACATATCGTATCATATCGTATCATATCATATCGTATCATATCGTATCATATCGTAACATATCGTATCATGTCGTAACATATCGTATCATGTCGTATCATATCGTAACATATCGTATCATATCGTAACATATCGTAACATATCGTATCATGTCGTAACATATCGTATCATATCGTAACATATCGTATCATGTCGTAACATATCGTATCATATCATATCATATCGTAACATATCGTATCATATCGTAACATATCGTATCATGTCGTATCATATCGTAACATATCGTATCATGTCGTATCATATCGTAACATATCGTATCATATCGTAACATATCGTAACATATAGTATCATATCGTATCATATTGTCTTGAATTGTATCGTATTATCATCATTTTGTCTACATTGTATCTCATCCTATCATATCTTTTTTTATCTTGACGTTTTTTCCGCATTGTATTTTTGAATCACAGCATATTGGATCCTATTCCACTGTATTGTTAGTTAAGCGTACTGTTACATCCCTACCACTAATCTTTGCAACAATGTACGTTTTCTTACATTGTTTCTCCCAAACTGACTTTGAAAACATCATAATTAAATGTTTCTTTATTTTCTTTACAGCTTCAAATCCATTACGACAAGCAGCTTGGCAACCTGATTGTTCACGTGCTGCAGGCCAGAAACCTTGCCCCGCGTGACAACAACGGTTACTCTGACCCATTTGTTAAGGTGTATCTCCTGCCTGGGAGAGGGTGAGTCAAGGGTGTGCAAACTGGGGGCACATCTTAAATAGCTCAGGAACAAAATGAGTACAAAATGTGATTATTCAGGGAGGGATGTGTCAGACTTATAGTTTTCGTGAGGGTTTGTTTTTGCCACTTTTAGAGACAAATTTAAAGGGATGTACCTGCTCAGTTTTCCCATTGACATCCAAACAAAAAGGCAGCCACTCCTGTGAGCTCAAACCTTACTTTCCTACATTTTAAAATTGATTTATAATTGATTTTGGCTTACTGTAACATCTCTCAATGTGCAACACATGGCCTTTCTTTAGAATTAACTCCACGGCACTTGCATCAGATGTTATAAAATGTATCTCCAGGCTCTGTAGACGCCCATTATTGCTCCTGAACAGTGTAAACATTATGTAAATGATATGAAGTTGCTCATGTAATTGTTGTGTTGCTATTGCCCCTGCTGATGGGTGTTTTACCGTATGTGTGAGTGCAGTCAAAATCAATAGCTCTCACATTTACTTGCAATACAATCTACATTCCCTCGTAAGTCTAGGGCTCCCTTCTCACTGTGATTGTGCTGTAATGTAATTGACTCTCCCACCTTCACCGCTGTATGAGCTCCCTCGTGAGAGCGAGGGGTTTTTCTTTCCTGGGATCGTTGAAGATAAAAGCAATAAAATGCGGCTGTGGGCTTTTCCAGCAGCCACTCTCACAGGCCTTCAGTTTAACACATGAATCAAACTGCTCTGTGGGTTTTTACTCAGCGTTAAGAGGGAATTTATTTAACAAAGCAGGCACACAGGAACATGTGAGCAAATACTCGTGTATATGCTACATGTGTGTAAACCGACATGCTAACAGCTACCAGAGCACCGACTGCGCTCTATGCAGAGGCTTTTCAGATGCATCACAGATCTAATGGCAACCGCAACGTGGAGCTCCTGCTGTGAATGTTGATGTAGATTCAAGTTTAATGCACAGCAGCAGAAAAAGATAGACATCAAGCAATGAGCGTTTACATGCAGATATGTAAACTTTTGGAGGCATGCTTCTCCTGGCTCCATCAAACTGTTCTTACTAGCATGACAAAAGATGGTTAAGAAACATTATTGGATGGGTTGTTGATGTAAAAGGCATTTTTAAAGTAATATCAGGAAATAGCAGGGGGAAAAAGACCAGGAATTGGATCAACCAAAATGCTTGCTTGATTTAGATCATGAGGGACCATACCAGCTCTTCTGTACCCATAACACCCTTCTCTAAATAGGCATTTTCACCTGTCTCTCAAGTGGAATATTACCAGCTTCAGTTTGAAGTGCAAACTTTTATATATTTCCCCAATTTTTGTCCATATTTGGGTTTTTGTTCTGCCAACCAGAGCTCTTCAACTTGTAGTTTAGCTCAACCAATGCACTTTCTCCACTGATAACACTGATGCTAACGAAAGTAGTGATGATTTGCTAGCTAACAACCAATGCCAACACAACCAAGGTCAGGTTTTGGGGATGAGGTCCTAGCATTTATAAACCCATCTAAGGAATTTATACCAGTTTAACTCAGTTGTTCAAAAATAATCTGAGCGGATTTAACCAGATCTTTAAATCAGGTTGTTCAAAAGAGAAAATGTTTTAGAAAATCAAAAAGATTTGGTTATTCAATCATGTTTTCTTACAGGGAAAAACATCCGTTTTTCATTGTTAAAACTTTTGAGTAGAATTAGAATGACTTTAATCCCAAAAAGCAGTGTAATCCTAATCCAGGAAGAGAGCTGGATTTACAGGAATTATAGTAGTAAGACTCTTAAATTGGCCAAACAAAACAATTTTTAGAAAAGATGTTAATACCTAACCCTTCTTTTACTGTTTTATTTTAAATCAGTTATCTCTTGAATTGCTGAATCACTTCTGTGATAGAGGAGAGGAAGTTATGGAAAGAGGGTTAAGGCCACTAAAAAATAAATAATTTAGATCGCAGGCGAGCAAATAAATACATTTTCAGGTGGGACTTTTTTTTTTAATTCTGAGATTAAAGTCAGAATTTTGAGCTTTTTCTCAGGATTCTGAATTTTGAGATTTAAGTCAAAATTCAGATTTTTTGAAAAAGTCAGACTTTTGAGAAAATAATAAGAATTCTTACTTTATCTCAGAATTTTTTCCAAAAAAATTGCACCTTAAAAAAAACGTATTTTTCCCCCAAAAAAATGTATATGTAAACTTTAAGGCTCCATGTTATACAGGAACAGAACAGCCTCAATCTCAAACTTGACATATTTAAGTGAAAAGAACTGGTAATCTGGATTTGGTAATCTTTAAAAGTCTGTATCTTGGTTAGGTTGATCCATCCAGTTTTTCTCTGAAAACCAGGAAAAAGGTAAACTGGATTACCTAATCCTGGATAGCATAATAACTGGATCTCCAAATCTCAATCCCTCTTATCCAGAATAAGGCCTTGGTCACTCCCATCTCCACTATGGTTGCCAAAGGATGCATTACATCACCTGAAAGCCCTCTCAGCACATATACATGCTATTCATGAGACACTACAACACGGCTCAATTCACCGCTGCAGCACACCACAGTCCTGACTCCGGCCCCTTTACTGACCACACAACAGATAAACCCCATACCAAACCTTTATCAACAGTGAACCCCCCCTCCCCACACACACACTCACAGTCCACAGACTCTCTCTTTGACCCCCCCACCCCCCCTCTGACTATTGTTTCTGTATGTTGTTCTTTATATTTAATGCATGCTGGACCCCCTCAGTCAGGTCATGGTTGTCCAGAATGCCAGGTATGTGACTTGCCCACGTCGGCACTTTGTTTTGGTTTAAATTTGGTTGGTGAAGGTGTCAAAACGTCCAGGCTGTTTTTAAATCGGTGGTTTCTTGTAAAGTCAAATCCACTAACCCCCTTAAACTGTGCATTCCCCCTGGTTCCCATACTCTCATGATGTTCCACTCACCCTAAGGCGTAATCTCGTCGCATTGCATTTTAGCAAGTCGAATCCCTAAATATTAACATCTTCCATCTCTTCCCATATAAACATGTAGTCCCCTGTGCTGACAGTTAACATTTCCCCAGCTAACTGTTGTGTTTCTTTGGTAGATGGTCTGTTTTTGTTCTAAACCATTGTAATTTGAAATCTTAACATTAAGCCCGGCATCCTTTGGTTCGTCCCTGTTTTGTGATTAAAATCCCTCAGTGATGTGCGATATCGTGCCCTGACATCTCAATGTACTCCTGATTTCCCACCACTTTCAGTACACACTCATTATCCGCTCTGCAGGCCAAACCCATTCCATCATACAGTATTGTCTTTACAAAAATAACTCTTAAATACTAACTTTCAGCCTACAGTCTTAAATCTAATGAGGCAAAAAACATCCATTTTGTCTATTCCATTGGGTCCACCATAACTTTAAAAATTTTTCCTCTTGAAACAAGTGAAATACCAAGCCAGTAAAGTCGGATCATGCTAATTGTGCCAAGTGAAAGGTGGCTTAATTACGATTTTTTACACTGAAATTTTCTCCTTCTGCATTAAATGATCATAATTTGATCAGAAACCTCTCTTTTATTACTGGCTTACTTTTTCATCTGTTTTTTGGACCTCAAAATTGAATTAGCCGTAATGACACAATGGCAACAAAAATGGACTTTTCTGCAGCACACCCTGACATCGCACCCTGCCACCCATGCACGAAGGCCAGTACATTGTTACTACCAAACAATGTGCGTCACGTACATCCTCTTCCCTCGTTGTGCCTTATACTCCACCATATTGTGTTCGCCACATTATGGTGTTCCACCAAGGCTTTTGTATTCCAGTAACCAAATATGTTGTAATGATTTCCCCACAGTGCTGAAAACAAGAGGAGGTCCAAACACGCCGGCAAGAGCCTCAACCCAGAGTGGAACCAGACTGTCATCTATAAAAACATCCTCCTGGAGCAGGTATGTAGTGTTACCCACAGTTTTTACAGGCCTAGCGAATGAAGCTTACCTGTTTGATGGTTAAAAGTAGGGGTAGGAATTGCAGGATAGTTCACAATACGATACATGAGTACATTAAGAGACGATCAACATAATATGCTATGATTCAATACAATACGAATATGTCACAGTACGTTGGGATACGATACCTTACATTAAAATACGATATGTTACATTAGACATGATTCAATGCAAACAATGTGTTACGTTAAGTTATGTTACTTTATGTAACTGTTGTTATGATATGTAATGTTAAGATACGTTATGTTAAGATATGTTATATCACAATACGTTATGTTACGATACTTAACGTTGCAATATTTTACGATAGGTTGCGATACTTTAAGATATGCTAAAATACGTTATGAAATTTTAAAAAATATTATGTTACGTTATGCTACGCTACATTACACATGATTCAATGCAAACAATGTGTTACGTTAAGTTACATTACTTTGTTACGTTACTTTACGTAACTTTTGTATGATACGTTATGTAAAGATACGTTATATAACAATAAGTTATGTTACGATACTTAATGATGCAATATTTTACGATATGTTGCGATACTTTAAGAAATGCTAAAATACATTACAAAACTTTACAAAACATTATGATATGTTACATTATGCTATGTTACATTACACATGATACAATGTGAAACAATGTGTTACGTTAAGTTACATTACTTTATGTTATGTTCCATTACTTTATGTTACGTTACTTGATGTAACTGTTGTTATATGTTATGTTAAGATACGTTATATCACAATACGTTATGTTACGATACTTAACGTTGCAATATTTTACGATATGTTACGTTATGCTACATTACATTACACATGACACATTGTGAAACAATGCGTTCCGTTAAGTTACATTACTTTATGTTACATTACATTAAACACGATTCAATTCAAACAATGCGTTACTCTAACTTACATTACTTTATTTTTACGTTACTTTATGTAACTGTTGTTAAGATACGTTATGTTAAGATACGTTATATCACAATACGTTATGTTACGATACTTAACGTTGCAATATTTTACAATATGTTGCAATACTTTAAGATATGCTAAAATACGTTACGAAACTTTACAAAACATTACGATATGTTACGTTATGCTACATTACATTACACATGACACAATGTGAAACAATGCTCTCCGTTAAGTTACATTACTTTATGCTACGTTACCTATATGTAACTGTTGTTATGATATGTATTGTTAAGATACATTACGTTACGTTAAGGTATGTTATTTCACAATACGTTATGTTACGATACTTAATGTTACAATACTTTAAGATATGTTGCGATACTTTAAGATATGCTAAAATATGTTTCAAAACGCTACAATACATTACAATATGTTACATTGTGTTACGTTACATTATATGTGATACAATGTGAAACAATGCGTTATGTTAAGTTCCGTTCCCTTACTTTTTGTTACGTTACAATACATCACGTGGATATGGTAAAATATGATATAATGCATTACGTCAGGTCACGTCATGTTACAGTACATTAATTACGATACAAAGTGAAACTAATGAAATAGGACACAAAACAACTTAATACAATCTGAAATAAAACTTTTAACAAATTAAATTATACATAACAGTAAGATGTGGGGCCATATGACAAAAAACAAAGCAATTAATTTATGCAATAAGAGTGATATTATACAGAACAATGCAATGTGATAAGATAGGATACAAACAAAGCAATATGATACCTTATAAAACCATATATGATAAGACACAATACAATATGGTTAGATGCATTATGATAAGATAGCTGATACATTCCCTCCTGTAAGGATAATACAGAGATTCTGCCGTTATCGATACATTTCAAGAAAGTCATATAATAATGCATCATGATATTTGAAAAACTGAAGACTACAAGATCCCCCTATGGTAAAGTGCAGGGTTAATAGAGTAGTGCCACTCTGTCAACATTCTGTCTCACCCCTAGTTTACAGTATGCACTGAAGCAGCATTTGAACCAGTGCCATAAAACTAAATGAATCAGTCTATTGAAGACAGGAAGTAGAAAACTAACAGTGTACTATGTTCAAATGGTGCAATATTTCATGAAAGAAAATATTGCCTTTCTGTGCTGGCAGCTGACAAGCTTCCGTCCATTGGTTTGAACGGAGCAGATGGGATATGCCATTGGGATTTAATTATATCATTTTAGATCCTAATTTAGATTCATTGGCCCTGAATCATTCATAACCAATTTCTGGACTTCTGTTGTCTTCTCTTTAAGCTGTCTGTTTCCATTTGTTTCTTTCTTGGCCATTTTATTGCACACTTCAATGAAATAGGTCACTGTGAGGATGCATTGATTCTTTACCTGTGTTATTTTAGCTGAGGAAGAAGACGCTGGAAGTGAGTGTGTGGGACTACGATAAGTGCTCGTCCAATGATTTCTTAGGAGAGGTAAACCTATCAGAAACATAATTTTCAAGATGTGAATACCTGTGTTTTTAAATTCACTTGCATGTTAACCTGCTGTGTTATTCCCTCAGGTCCTCATAGACCTGTCCAACACAGCCCAGCTGGACAACATCCCACGCTGGCTCCCTCTGAAGGAGCAGAGCGAAGGCGACCACCACCGGCGCTCCCACACGAGCCAAGGTCGACACACCTCCTCCAAACCTTCCTCCCAGCACTCCTCCCCGAAAACGACAGCTGCCTCACACGACAATCAGGACTCCCCGAAATCTTCTGTCATCAAGAGCCGCAGCCACGGGATCTTTCCTGATCCCGCCAAGGGTAGGACACGATAAAAAACCCTCACCTGCTTGATTTTCACCCCCCTAACAAACGTCTGCCGCTTCGGCCATTTCTGTTTTTCTTCTTTTCTTCCTGTCTCTGCTTCTCTCGTCTCTTTCTTCTGTCCACCTGTTTTTCTTTCTGCAGTCTTTTCTCTAACCCAGCACCGACCTTTTCCCATTTTTTGCGCACCAGTCACAGCTTAAGCTTCATGCTTTTTTGCTTTCCCATGGTCTGTTTTCTTGGTTGCCATGTTGTCACCCAGCTCAGAGGCCTAGCCTTAGCTTCCCTCTACCTGTCCCCTAACACACAGGGCAACATGGCCGTGGAAGGCTTTGAATGCTCCCCTAACTTAGAGTAATAACTATCAAATTAATAAATATAATACTTTTATAAGGCAGTTACCATGCCAGCTAAAAAAAAAAGCCTAAAAGGTAACAGCTTGTTAGAGCACGTAAGCTAGCTTAATTAGCTTTTTTTTCTTGTAATTTGGTGAATTTGGTTGTTTTAGACACACAGGTCCCCACTCTCGAGAAATCTCACAGTAGTCCCGGCACATCGAAGCCTTCCCCGTCCGAGGGCCAGAGCCAAAGCCACAGCCACGGACACAGCCAACACTCTCGCTCGCACGGCGCTTCACGCACCAGCAAAAGCGCAGCACGCCAACAGCACCATCAGCAGGACGGCGGCACTGGAAGTGGCCGCGGCACTGCAGTAGCGGCGGGCGAAGCCCCGCAGCAGGCGCAGCAGCCGCAGGCGCAGCAGCCGCAGCCGCCGCAACGCCTCCAGCCAAGTAAACCAAGACGCAAATAAAGCCCACGCAGCATGGCCTCCTCACTCTCATCTGTTCTACCTTCTGTTCAGTTATTTTTTCTTTATGTTCCTTCAGTTTCCTTTTCTATTCCTGGTTCCCCCTCGCCTGCTGTAACCTCTCAGTCCTCTCCCTTTATGTTCTCACAGTGCGTCAACCTCTCACCGCTTCTCTTCTGTATGTAGTCAATAATGTGAGATCCAGCATCCCACCTGTACTGCAGCACATTGTCTTTGACCCTCCCTCACTTTGACCCTTTTTTCAATAAACCCAAAGAAGCTAATGGTTGCTTTTTAAAAGCCAATTCCGACAAACAAAAACCCTTAATCAGCTAGAAAAAAATTACTCACAGGACATAAAAAATCAGTCAAATAAAATAAAACAAATAACAGACTTTGACTTTGGTTACATTGAGGTGATGCTGTTTTATGTGGTAGTTTAATTTAAGTACAATTGCAGATGAATGACGGGGTACGAAAAAAGGACACTGAAACAAAATAACAGATTTTATTCTGAAGGAAGAACTGTTCTCAAACACACTAACATTTCCAACTCTCTTACATCTTAAAAAAAGGTTACAAAAATATCAACTGTCTCAATAAAATGAACCATGAAGAGGAGACTTTTCTGCCTCCTACTGGCAGTTATTATGGATTGATTGATCCAAGCAGTAACAGAAGAAAGTTGCAATCCCATCCCCTCCCTTCAAAATCATTAACCTCTTTTGGTATTTTCTTTTCTTTCTTTTTTCTTTCTTTATTATAACAAAACAACTACCAGCTAAACTGAAGCTCCTTCACTGAGCTGGCTGTGCATGCAGTCCACTAACCCTCCCCTCCCCTTTTTTTTTTTTGAAAAACTACCAGACCCACAATGCACCTCAGTAGATGCTGCACCCCAATGTGCACTGCACACTGTGGCTGCATGTGATTGACAGTCAAGCTGGTTGCCATCGTGAAGATAAACCGCTCTCTGAATCTCCATCTTGCTCCTCCCCTCCCTCCCTTCATCTTTTAAAACTCCCCCCCTGACATGCGACCTGCGCCTGCGACAAAACAAACAAACACATCCCCCACCCCCTTCAGGCCAAAGAGGCCGCCTCTCTCTGAGGCACCAGAGACACAGCGTAGTGGGCGTGCTCACCATTCAGAGAGCGCAGTCCGATTGGCTGCCGGCCCTGCCATCATCGTCGCTCGTGTCGGCCAAAGGGAGCAGAGCAGACGGCAGACACCTGACCCTCAGGAAAGCCGTGTCGGAAGAGAGGCCGCAGAGCATCGGAGGTGAGAGAGTCCCCTCTCTGTCGTGTGACTGAAGCACAGATGGAGCGAGGAGAGAAAGAGAGAGAGTGAGAGAAAGAGAGGATGCGCTCCTACTAACGCACACCTGCAAGAAAAAGAAAGAGAGGAGTCTTACAAGCTTTAAAAAAACAAAAACAAAGCAGGAGAGAAAGTTGCACCCACATCACCAGAGATCCATGCAGCAAAGACACGTTTTTCTCAAGGGCCAACCAACACAGCTCACTAATACCAGGAAGTGACTGCCTCAAGGTTTCATGTGATGCACTTCTGCTGTGTCATGACGCCCGTGTGGCTTCATCAGACTGGTACTAGTGAGCTTCGGCAAAACCTTGGACGTGTTGAGAGGCCTGAAAAGAAAAACGTGTTGACATGGATCCTGTTTCTGCACCACATCAACGCATCTCAACATCATTCATACTCTATCACACTTCCTGATCAGCTGTTTGGGAATTAAATGTTGATATGTAATTTTTTTAATTAGGAAAAATCTGAAAAGAAAGCTGCATTAAACCACCTTTAAAAACATTTCTCTAAATTACTACACTAAAAACATCCTCTAAACTCGTCCTGATTAGAGACTACATAAATTAACAATGTGTGACTAAACTGATGACTAAACTGAAATATGTTTAAACTTAACAGGTCATCTAGGTAACTAACTGTGTCTCCGTGCCTCTTGTTAAGTTTGCATCAACATATATATGTGATATATCTCTGGATTTGTCTGTCTCGTGTTAAAAGCTTTACATGTGTGTGTTATATATGTTGTGTCTTTGTCTGAGAGAAAGTCTATCACGTGCTCCTTGCTACTGTTTCTGTGCCGTTCATTGTAAACCAGTCTTGTGTGCTTTCAATAGTCTCTCCTTTTTATCTGTGACATGACTTATTCTAAGTTGATTATGATGGATTATAGTTGCCGCAGATATGAATGATGGCTTCTTGGCTCTAGTTGTTGTTGTTTTTGGACCGGGCAGTGGTGCAATTTCTCTTCCTGTCTCTTTGTCATGATGGGTGTGGTCGTGTCTCTGCGCAGCGCGGTCCAGCTATAGATCCGGAGACGCCCCGGTCACTGCCGCCTCTCTGGACAGCGGCCTGAGCGGCAGCGCCTACAGCCTGTTGGATGAAGAAGGAGAGATGAACGAGGTGGACAGTGCTATCTTCCAAGTGCCACGATTGTGAGTCAGCGTATTAAGTACCTTACCTCAATTTGATCTAAGTTAACGCACCCCTTCAAAAACCATAAAATACACATGAAATATATAAAGCTGTAGTTTAGTTCTGTGCTAAAGGGTTTTGTTTTCTGTTTTTGCAGTGGAAAGATCCCAAACGGCACAGACGTGAAATCATCAATGGGCCACGGTGACATGGAAGGTTAGAGAGACATTTGGAGTTGTTTCTTAAATCATCATTTTGTTTCTTTACAATTATTAGTAATACATTTTAAAAGTTCATAAGTCTTCTTTTTTACATTATGAGAGACTAAAAAAGTTAGCTTTTGTCAAAACTTTAAGGTTTAACTCTTCAAACAGCTCTTTCCAATTGTGTTGCTTACTACCAGTATTAAGTAGTTTGTCAACATGAATGCACCAGTATGTTAATACTAGGTATTAATACTAGGTATTAACCAAGCGGCAACCTCTGGTCTCAAAATATGAAGCCCATGCGGAAGTGTTATAAACTGCAGTTCATCGAGAAGCCGCTTGAGGCTGGCTGCAGAAACACCAGAAACCACATAGACACCAATTCAAAAAAGACGATCTTTGCAGCAGAAATAAACATGTTTACAGCCTGGTTCAAAAATCGTCTTGGCTCTAAGTAGCTAATTTCTCTATCGGCACACACTGTACGGGGGTGAATTTTTTTCTAACGCGACGGTTCAGAAGATATTAAGATTATGAGTTTTTGCCCAAATAAGGACATGACTGACTTGACCCCCGGATGGGAACATAGCTGTTGGCTAGAAGGCTGAAACTCCGCCTCTTTACGTCACACTCTGCCTGGTTGGGTTCCGCATTTCCAATATGGCTCCCGCCATCGATTGGCTTCAAAACAGCGTTCAGGAACAGATGGGTGACATCATACTACGTTGATTATTTATACAGTCTATGGTATTAACATACTAGAGTTAGCAATTCAGTTCGATTTTTTTTTTGTATCTATTTATTTTCTATATTTTTTTGCATTGGGAATTTCTTATTAATTCTAGCTTGTTTTTATCCTTTTAAGCTAGTTTCTTAATGTAGCTATTCAAATGTTTCAATGAGTCAATCACATGGTATGTAGAAAGACCTACACAGCAGCCATTTTCTGGTGACATAACAGGGTGGGATGTTTGAGCAGTG
Organism: Notolabrus celidotus; assembly: GCF_009762535.1. Taxonomy (NCBI): domain Eukaryota; kingdom Metazoa; phylum Chordata; class Actinopteri; order Labriformes; family Labridae; genus Notolabrus; species Notolabrus celidotus. The sequence continues at coordinate 13,732,322 of NC_048292.1, forward strand.
TCTGATGAAGAATGACTAAATGTAATATAATCCTCAAATGAGCTGATAAACTTTCTAGGATTCCTCAGTGGGATTAAAAACACAATGTATTGTTGGTTAGATGCAGTGCAGATAAGAGGACTGGATGTACTGTAAACGGTATTTTTGGCTAACTAGCTAGTGCAAAGTAAAAATTAATAAAATCAGTTAAAGTACTCAGCTGATAAAATAATCCACTTTATGTACAATGTTACTTTGTTGGTGTTAATATGACAAAGAATCTAGTGATGCTTGAAGAAAGGGCTACACAGCTGACATTACCATGTTAGCGTAATTACATCCTGTGAATTTTACCATGAGCTGATGTAAATAATATTCAAAATTAGTTTTAATAATAAGTAGAGTTTAAGTACCCCTTTTAATTTCCATACGTGATTCTGAACCATGAATGTTAGCTAGAAAGCAAATCAATACTTGCAGCTGATGTTCTTTCAGGCTTGAAATATGGCCCCGTGTCCCAGCAGACTTTCACTGTCCATGATCTCGATTGTTGCTTCTGAATCAGGAAAAGCTGAAATACTAACACTCTGACTTAGCAGAGTGAAATGATAAAATGTTAACTTCCCACCTTTAGCATGATGCTGCAGGAAAATAGTCCCTGTGTGAATATGTTCTATTGAGATTTTTTTTTCATGGTTATATTTATCAGTCTTCCCCTTCTTGTTTTCCTCATTTCTTCCTCCTGCTTGTGAAGTTATGAGTCATAAGTGACGATGACTAATGCAAGGTGCAAAAATTAGCATATAATGCTAAAAGGAACTGCAGTTTGGAATCACTTTCAAAGTGTGAGACTGAAGCTCAGTACACACACAGATGAACATTTTAACACATTTATTCTTACCCGTGTGTTATCTAACTCTCTTTATCATCTGCTCACTTTTAACTCAGTCTTCTTTGTTTCAACGTGCCTCTCTCTTTGAGTCATAGTCAGACACTCACATGAACCACCAAGGTGTCGTTGACCCAGCTTTCCAATACTGTCATTTACACTCAGTCGCTGAGGAAACCAGAAGCCAGGCAGAGCTCCTCAAATTCTCAATTTCCCCTTGTGATTGCGTGCAGGCCCCATTTAAAAAATAAATTACCATGGGGTTAAAAGGATCCTCAGAGGGGAGGAATGGTGTTACCTTTCTACCTTTAGCGTCCAGCAGAGGGCAGTGATATGCCAGAGATCCCTTATTACAAACCTGAAGTGACAGACAGAGATACTTGAATAAAATTAATAGAAGTCCAGTACTTCGGTGTTTTATTTGACTCTGATTTTAATTTTAAACCACATGTTCTTTTTATCACTTAAACAGCTTTTTATAGAACATTATTTAAAGAACATTTCTAGAGTGAGGCCGTTTCTCTCTCTGAGCAACACAGAGAGACTAACGCACGCTTTTATAACCAGCAGGCTAGACTACTGTAATGCTCTCCTTTCTGATCTTCCAAAGAGCACAATAAACAAACTACAATTAATACAAAATGCAGCAGCAAGAGTTTTAACGAAGACCAGAAGGAGAGCACACATTATGCCTGTTTTAAAATCTTTACATTGGCAGCCTGTTTCTATTCGTATTGATTTTAAAATGATTTTACTCGTTTATAAGGCACTGCATGGCCTCGCACCAGACTACATCTTGGAGATACTTTGTATAAACCAGGAAGGTCTCTCAGATCCCCTGGCTCCTTTCTTTTAGCTGTTCCTAAGAGGAGAACAAAAACATTTGGTGACGCTGCTTTCAGCCACTACACTCCTAAACTATGGAACAGCCTGCCGGAGGATCTGAGAGGAGCTGATAGAGATATTGAGACTTTTAAACGTAAACTAAAAGCGTATTTATTCAGTCTGGCTTTTATGTAGGATTTAACAATTTTATTACTTATTTTTTACTGTTACATTGATTTAAATGTTGCTTTATTATTTTACTAATTTTAAATTTTTATGTTTTTATTTATTTATTTATTCATTCATTTATTTACTTTATTTATCAACTCAGTTTTATTGATATTTTTAGCCTTGACTTTATTTTCAACTCTTATCCTTACCCTTTTTAAATGTATTTATTTTAACTATTCATATTCTTTGATATCAATGTTATCAATTTGATGCTTTAACTTATTTGAATTACACATATTTTATTGTTGTTGGTGTGCATCAGTCTCTATTTTAACATCCTTTTTTGTTTTCTAATATGTCTTGCCACAATTTTATTTCTGCTACTTTCTTGTTTTCAATCGCTACAAAGCACTTTGGGTTGCATTTGACTTGTATGAAAGGTGCTATGTAAATAAAGCTTGATTGATTGATTGATATTCCACCATTTAGCCTAAACATGGAACCCTCACAGGCTTAGACTGCATCAGATAGGCAGGGTGAGTATGTGAAGGCTTGAGATGAAGGACTGGGACACCTTATTAAGACATCACAATGTCTGAAAACTAAATGCACCTTCAACTAATAAAGAAAAGTGCCTACCTCCAGTATATTTATGTGTTTCTGACATTGTATAGTACATATTGTCACTCACAGATAAACTTGCTTTTGCTCCCCATACTTGTGTGATCAAGTCCCAATGAAAAGTCTGCAGATGCTAACCATAGACTGTATAAAATATGGACGTAGTATCCGTGACATCACCCATCTGTTTCTGAAGCGCTGTTTTGAGGCCAATCATCGGCGGCAGCTGTATTGCTGCTGTGGAGCCAGTGTGACGTAAAGAGGCGGGCTTTGAGCCTCCTAGCCAACAGCTACAGTGTTCCTGCCTGTCAGCTGTGCCTCTTATTGGAAAACTCGTAATCTCAATATCTTCGAAATTGCTGCGTTGGAAAAATAAATCACCCCCCTTACAGTGTGAGCCGATAGAGAAATGAGCTATCCAGACTACACTTGTCTTTTGTACCAGGCTGTAAACATGTTTATTTCTGCTGTAAAAATCGCCTTTTTTGGAATTGGAGTGTATGTGGTTTCTGGAGCCAGCCTCAAGCGGATCCTTGATGAACTGCAGTTTTTATCACTTCCGCATTGGACTCATATTTTTAGACCGGAGGTTGCCGCTTGATGCTAACCCATATAAAGTGTTCAGTTTTGAGTTGTTAGGTCCACATTAGGGCTCCCTCAGTGACAGAGCAGGCACACACTAACTCATAATGTACCTCAGTCCATGAGCTCATGAGTGTGAACATTAGGATTAATCCAGAGAAGCCTTTGTAGTTTTGTCGCTGTGAAACAACCCAAGCCCTGTATTCAATTAAATGTGCTTAAATTACTTAATGTGGCTTTTCAGGTAAGTCCCAGGTAATGGGGGAGATAAAGATCGCTCTGAAGAAGGAGATGAAGACAGAGGGCGAGCAGCTGGTCCTTGAGATTCTTCAGTGTCGCAACATCACCTACAAGTTCAAGTCTCCGGACCACCTGCCAGGTATTTATGACGGGTGTCGGGATTGTTTTTTTTTTTATCAGCCAATAGTCCCTCGGAGAGCAGCTTTATTACACTTGGTCTCCAAGTATGTTTTGTAATACAGACCTGTGTTAAAAATGAGTGCAAAGAGAGGAGAGAGAAGAAGAAATTAACATATATATTAAATGTATACAGCTAAAAGTAAGCAGATTACTTGTTCACTCTTCAGTCGTGTCACATATACACAGCAGAATTTCCTTCCCTTGGTGGAACACACATTGCCGCCCACCTCGCCTCACCTCTCGTAATATTTACACCCTCATACTCAAGCTGCCTGCCTCTTGTGGGATTTGCATTTCCTCTCCAGATGGGCTCTGCACACAAAGCTTTCTCTCCAAGGACAGTGTACAGCTGCTCTATAATGTAGCTGTGAATCATAGCTTTAGCTATTGGTTTTGTGCATCCGTGTCTGTTTCTCAACCTGTTTTTGGTGTCTGCGTGTATCTTTAGATCTTTCTCACATGTCCAGAGGCCTTGGTTTTCTAAAAAGTCCTTGGAGTTAAAGCTCAGTGATCGTGCCCTCTAGTGGCTGAGTAGAGAAAATAACCCAAAAATCCACCCATCTTCTTCAGCCTCACTCACAGACAAGAACAGCTGAAATGACATATTTATAGCAGCGTGATGTCAGCTTTACATAAATATGTGTGTTCTTACAGATCTCTATGTGAAGCTCTACGTGGTGAACATTGCCACTCAGAAGAGGATCATCAAGAAGAAGACCAGAGTGTGTCGCCATGACCGAGAGCCGTCTTTTAACGAAACCTTCCGCTTCTGTATGAACCCCACAGGACACGCTATCCAGGTTAATGACATATTTTAAGAACAAAGATATGACCATAGAAAGGCCTATTATTAAGCTGCGTTGAATAGTTGCTTCTGATTGGTCAATTCTCCATAGTAGTGGTCTGTTATTGTATGATAGCTCACTGTTGCTCTGAAGAATGTCAACAGGCAGGTGGAATGTAGCAGATTCCTTTCTAGGGATGAATTAGATAAGGTGTATGCCAGGGGTGTTCAAACTTCTTTCAAAGAGGGCCACATATGATGTTGTCAGAATACCTCAGGGCCAGTGGCCCCTACTGAGACATAGGAATCATACAAGTTATATATGAAATATCTAATAGTAATAATTATTTTTAAAAATTCTCAATGAAACAGTAACTAGGAAATCCTCAGTTCTCCACAAGCCACTTATATATTAGCAAACTTTATCTTCTTCTGGAGGAAAATGTTTTTCATTAGGGTCCGGCAATGTGGGAAAAATATTGTATCATTATTTTCCTATGGCAGAATCACGATCTGGATTTCATCACACTTCTTTTTCATGTTGTTTTTAAGACTTTTCAGACCAGCAGACAACATTTTAAGAACTAAATAATTATTTTCCTGAGTTCTGAACCATTTTAATGCACCAAATTTTGCCTTTTCTGCACAATTTCATAATTTTGATCTTGTCTTGTGTCCATCTTTGTGTCTTCTGAACTTTTAGTGTTCATCAAGAACATTTGAAGAGTTCATTTGCAAAAACAGATAACTCCGTTTTTATACATTTTCAAAAAACATATTTCTTTTTGATATAGATTCCTAATAAAGTTACATTTTCAAGATATCTCTTATTAGTGAAGTCATTTTGACTTAGTCAAAGCCACCCAACCATAGTTGATGTATCGTACCAAAAGCTAGTATTAAAAAAATATGTTTTTTGAAACATTTTTTTTATTTTTCAAAAGTGAGTTAACTGTTTTTGCAAATGAACTCTTCATTTTCACATCATGATAAAAACATTAATTTGAAAACCTGTCAGTTTTAAGAGTTCTTGTGTTTCTTCTTTAATGCTGTCTTGCAGAATTCCCAGAGCTTTGGCTTTACACAAGTAGTCCATATGAAACTTTTTGAGACGTTTCTGGATTGACTTAAGTTTTGTTTGTGCGCTTGAAAGAAACTGCACATGAACAGATGATTCAGAAGATGATTAATTTATTTGCTATAAATAACACAATTTAAGATGGAAGCTTGGGGCCTTAAATAAATGGACCTTCGGCCTCGATTGGCCCCTGGGCCGTACTTTGGACATGCCTATCGATGCAATCAGGTTGTCTCTGGCATTGCTTTGCCGTATTTAATAAATGCTGTTATGAGGTTTTGACCAATCAGAATCAAGTATTTAACACAGCAATCTCTATCACAGCATTTTTGATTTTCTTTAAAATCGTATTTCCTTCTGTTCTTTTTCTCGTCAGCTGTTCCTCGTGTCCAACGGTGGCAAGTTCATGAAGAAGACCCTGATCGGGGAGGCCTACGTGTGGCTGGACAAAGTCGACTTACGCAAGCGAGTGGTGAGCTGGCACAAGCTGCTTGCCAGCACTGCCCAGATCCACTCGTAGGATAAGAGACTTAATCAAAAACAAGAGAGGTTTCTGAAATCTGGGGGACGCTTTGGTTCAACATCTGTAACACCGATCCACTCTAACGGGCAAAAATATCCCTTTCTTCAATCTTTATTTCAGGGCTTGGATAGAGTGAGATTCTGGAGGGTGCTTTTATTTTGAAAGGGCAGGTCTGATAATGATTTCTGTCATGCAGAAAAGTTCCGGGAGAAGTAGGTCTGTGTTTACAGGAAACGAACACAAGTTTACAGGACGTACAGTGTACAGAGGCGCGGCCAGAGCTGAGGGGGGAAACACAGGTGCTGATTTCAGAGATGAAGCGCGGAATCAACCAGGTATTACACACTTTGTTCACACACAAACACACAAACACAAACACGGTTATCCACACAAAAGAAAACATTTAAACCCTACAGGGAAAGGACACACTTTGTAGATTCTTATTTATTTAGATGTTTATCCATGACAGATCTGAATCATCAGTTTAACAACCTCAGAGTTTTATCAGTTCGCAAAGCATTTTGGGAGAGAAATTTTGAAGACCTCTTATTTATTTTTATATTTAGAAAAAGAAAAGAACTCTATCATTTGAATCCTCCTTTATTATTTACATACATGAAATCAAACCTGAAGCAAACATAGTATATTTTATTAAAAAAAAAAAACACTACCTACCATTCACCTTCAAGGGAGAGACATCATTCACTCTGGACTCCACTTTTCTTTACATAACTTTAACCATAGTTCTATGAAATGATAAAGATTATATTACTATATGAATATAAAATCAGACACTATTTATGGTGCGCATGACTTTATCTATTTGGAATGCAGTGCCACATGTTCTGCACAGAAAAAAAAAGAATCACCTCTAAGGTTCACTTTGTGTATAGTGAAGTGTCATAGCTGGATATTAATGATTATATAGAGATTAATATATAGATATCTTTATCACTGACAATCGAGTCTTGATGATTGTGACATAGAGTTTTTATTTACCCACAATGCCCCTTTAGAATGTGACATGTTTACCATAAGAGATGTTTATTTCTTTAAGAGATTAGAGCACGTCATTTTGTACGTACGTCCTGTTTTTGTCCCAACAACGCAAGCTTTTGTGGTATTTTGCACCTTTTTTCTGCTTAGAATGTAAACCTGCCATTAAAATGAGAGATTCAGAGAGATAAAATAGAGGGGGGGGGGCGATATCTGGAGATAGCAGAGCAAGCAAAAATGACAAATACACTGGAAATTATCTAAATTTAAAGATGCAAGAGTGCTACTAAGCTAGCTGCTTTTCTTTCCTTCATATCTGTGTTGTCATAATTGTACCACCTTTTATTCAAGTTTGTTTCCTTTTAAAACCTGTTATGTCTTAAGTGAGGACATCCTGTGAGCTTGTATGGGGGTCAAAGGGCAGGAAGGCTGTTTAACTCAACTCATGAGTGAAACTACACTTAACATCTGAGGGACTTCTATGCAACATCTACCGAACAACATTGGTAACTGCATTATCGCTCGCCAGATATCAGACACTTCGGCACAGAAGAAATTTATATATCTGTTTCTTTGCACTGCTTTTTTTTTTTTTTTTTCGAGTCCCTCGTAAGACCTTATTTTGTACTGCTTTATTAATCTTAATTTATTGCCTGTGAGACTATTTCATATGTTGTATTATATTTGTTTACAGTACATATCAGTTGTACATAAAAAGAAAAAGCTAAAAGTTTTGTTTTTATACACAAAGTAGTGCTTGTTTACAACGTTTAGAGGGCCTGAAACTCAGAGAACCAACTTCTTCGCCCTTGCACGAACATACACGAAAATAAAAAATCAACACATCCCCGATGTCACGTAGTTTCGAATATATTAAAAAAATACACTTTCCTGTTCCATCCTTTTATGCACCCCATGTTTCTGTGATGAAAAGACCAAAATAGACAACATTGTACTCAATGGATGTTACCTGAAATGATCGTAGTTTAAACTCAGTGTGTGACTTTAAGTTGCTTCAGTTTTATTCCCATGTGCTCGTGCGTGAAGCATCCTCATACGAAGTCCATGCATGTCATTAGCTCCGATGCATATCTCTTCTTTTAAGTGTCGTCTGTCTAGAAATGTCGACTTTAAATTACACACACTATAACACACACACACACAGACACACACACACACACACTAAAAACACACACAGATGCCATCTCTCTATTTCCAACCTTGTAAATACATAGCTTTTTTATACTGGGGAGTGGGAGCAATAGGTCTTCTAGCAGACATAAAAAGAAGGTGTCATAGAAGTAACAGGACGTTTTTTTTTTCCTCTCGATCAATGTACAGTGGATAGACTGAGGAACAAGCTTACGTCTGTCTCTAGGGACCCACATTTACCTGACCCTTTACACCAAACACTAAAGGTTTACCAGAGTCTAACTACACTGAACGTCTATCTTAACAACTCGAGCAGTTACAGGAGAATTTAAATGTGCTCACACTGGATGTTGCATGTTTCGTTGGTGGTTCATACTATTTTTGTGTCCAGATATTATTAAAGAAAAAATACGAGTGAGGTAGAGAAAGATATAGAACAAAATGTTATAGAGGGAAAATAAAATTATTAAAGATGTATGCTGACTGTACAAAGATTATGCTTGTAAAACCTGTCTGGTTTTTCACTTGTAAGTAAACAGAAAAAATCTACTGTCATGGTTTCGTGATTGTATACAGGAGGTATTGATAAATTATGCAAATTGTGCTGTAAAAATGGCTGTTGCCCCATGTCTAAATATTAAATATAAGTACAAATGAGGTGTTGTGTGTTGAATTTTCTTAAAAATTCATACTTCATTAGAGCACTTGTTTGTTTCAAAAGAAGATGCGTCATTTTTGGGTTACCTTCATGATTTTTATTTAGCCGGGCCCAGTTGTTTTAAAATCAATAACACCAATCAGAATAAGGAAGCCCCCTCTGTTTCTTTGCAGTATCAACTTATCCATCTTACTCTTGTAACATCAATCAAAGCAACATTACATTAAAAACACATGATACAAAAATTTACCAAATCTGTAGGGCTGTGTCCAGACTTTTTTGGGACCAGGGTGGCCCAGCCCAACATACACAGGGGTGGTAGCGGTATAAATGAGCACACACCATTAAAACCATTGAACCTCTCTGTCTTAGTATCATACAATAGGTATATTCCTGTGATTAATATTTCAACTTTGAAGAGAAACAGAACAGAGTTGCAACACACAAATCTTCTCAGCTTCATTGTTAGGGGGCTCAAAAAGAAAGTGTTTATCCAAAGTCATAAATGAAGGCATTTAAAAAAGGGAATGTGACACACTGAAAGGGAAAGAAACATACTACCCCCCTGGTACAATAAAGTCTGAATAGGAATAGTTGGTTTAAGATAAGCCTGTGTCAAATATTTCGGGGTTGCCAATCAGATTTCAAAGGGGGCCCTGTGCCATCCCTCTGGACACACCCCTTCTGATGTAATGCAGTTCATAAGTTTTCTCAATTAGACTGTATTGCATTATAAGCAGACAGATATTTATGAATTCAAAAATAAAGTCATGTGACATTTATTTTTCATTTTTTTTAAATGCTTTATTTATAGTTTTTCATTTTACAAACAAGAACATTTATTCCCTACATCCACCCATATTACCCACCCACCCTAAACCTAGAGACAAGAGTGACAAGAATGAAAAAATAAATAAATAAACAACACAAAAATAAAAGAATAAGAATAATAAAAGTAAATGCAAACAATAATAGCTAGTAGAAAAGACTGTAGACTAACAAGCAAATACTTACATAATAAACATTGTAAATAAAAAAATAAAAGTGAAAACATAAAATAACAAATTCTCCTTTACATTCATAGAAATGACAATGAAACATGAAGAATGACATGGCAAAAATAAAAAGAGTTTCCTGATGGACCTGATGGACCTTTTTTCAATGAAAGGTGACCAAATGGCATTCTATTTTTCAGGGCAGTTGGCTCGATTGAATCTTAGTTTTTCTAGTTGCAGCATGGAGAGCGTTTCCCCAATCCAGGTGTTGAATGAGGGAGGTTTATCAGATTTCCACTGTAGAAGAATGAGTATTAGGGCTATTAATGAGGTAAAAGCTATAGCCTTTGCTTGTACCTTTGGGATAGGGATCTCTGGGGGAGGGACCCCAAAGATAGAAATGTTTGGGGAAGGTGTTATTGTCACACCACACATATATGAAAGGACCTCAAAAAATGTTTTTCCAGAAACTCTTCAAAGAACGACAATGCCAAAACCTATGCCCCGTAGTGGCTGGACTTTAATGACATCTTAAACATGCTGGACTGACATTAGGGTATATTTTTGCAAGTCTGTCATTTGAATAATGAAGGCGATGTAGTACTTTAAATTGAATCAGGCATTGTCTAATACAAACAGAAGAGGTATAAATGTATCCTAGGCAAAGACTTTTTTTTTTTAGCTGTTTATAATAACTTTATACATACTGTTACATGCCATGGTGTTTTTCTCCCTATTTCCTCTGTACTTTCTACAGATGCAGCTCTGAGTCTAACTGCACAGCAGGTGATTGGGCACACCTGTACCTGGTTAGCAATCAAGAGCACAGTCTATAACAAGAAAGAGGAACCAGCCAGTGCATCTCCCTGAGAATGATGCTTCGTCTTCAGTGGAAGGAGTGTGCTTTCTTCGTTTCCTCAGGTTTCATTTTAATGTTATGTCCCCAAAGTTAGTTAGTTATTGGATGAAGGGGAGTAGCAATATAATTAAATGTCAAAACCCACATGCAGCCAAAGGCCCACCGGCACTGACTGGATCCTCTCTCCTGCTTAATCACCCTGCTCCTGATTGCCAATCAGGTCCACGTGTGCCCAATCACCTGCTGCTGCAGGGAGGCTAAAATCAAACCTTCAAAATATATGCAATATATTAATGAGCACAGAAGACCTGCAGTTATTCAACATTGCCCCAGTTTTGGACCTCTGTCAAAGTCATTTCTACAGTCCTCAGGTTCAGGTAGACTCACGGAAAAGCACTTTGCCATAAGAGTTGGACTTGTTGGACATTTATTCTAACTGCATCATTATTATCCATAGAATATATTCATGGGAATAAAATCCTGTATTCCTTCTTTCTTCCTACATTATCATAATGTAAGGCTAACCATGGAGGAAAGCAAATAGTTTTTAATCTGACCAATTAAAAAACTAATTATAATCTTCATATCATCTAATCCTCTTTTTCCTTTAATTATAACTCTCTTTTAAAGATTTAATCTAGTTCAACAAATCTGATTGGTTACATTTTTAACAACTCGTCCCCAGGTACTCCCATAAAGTGCCAGCAAAGAGCTGAAGTAACAGCCTATAACCACAAGATAGAGCCAAGTGCTTTAATTTGAGCCACGCTTGTATTCTGTTTGCGCTTCCACAGCAGTGTTACACCCACAGGCATTGTAATCAGGGAAGGTACCAGGGCCCCATTGGAGAAAGGGAGTCCTTGCTGGGCCTCCAATATAAACATCGGGCTTTTTTTGCCCTATTTATACATATCACTCGCCAATGAAGTATGAAACCTCTTTGAAATGCCTGTCATGTTTGTTTTGGTCGTTCCCTGTTCTTTCTTCCTGTTTCTCTAGTCTCCCTCCTCTTTCTGCCTGAAGCCTTCCTGAGTACAATTAGTGCTAAGTGAGTGGCAAGGAGGAGGTATGGCTCACACAAACTGGACTTTACACTGGAGATGAGTTGAGTGATCAGTTTTGTTTCCTCTTAATGCTTTGTCATCCTATCCTGCAGCTCCCACCCCCCAAAATCAGTTTCTTGAATAGATTAGTTTCTGTTTTAGGTAATTCACAGGGAGGTTATAAGTCCTCAGGTCTTATATGTTTAACATTGCCGAATCCACTTTGAGCCTAATTTTCCCTTTTTGTTATGGAAGCCACAACACCATCTTGTGCCCATGTTGATGTGTGAAATTGTAGGTATTTTACAGAAATATGTTGATAAAGAAATGTCAAGCTTTCTCATGTTAACATTGATCCCAAATTTTCAGAGTGTAACTTTAAGCTTCAGCGAGTTAGTGTAGTTATTTAACATGTGACTTTTAAGGTGTGGTTCTTGCAATTGCTTGCTTGGGCTGTCCTGGAGCTCATAGTCTTCATTGTCACAATTTTTATTTGATTTACTCTAATAAGCAATATTTAAGTTAATAAGGATCCTATTAACCAACCAACCAACCTTGCCATTGAACAGGGCGACATAAATTTGGCATTACTTGAGGTTAAATGAGGAAACTACTTCCACAATTATCCAATTAAGTGTTATTAGTTTGTCAGTATCATAATTTTTATTTCCACATTGTGCAAGTTTAAAAACACTGACGATGTTGAACCAGGCATGAATTATTAACAGTTCTGCGTAACTTTGAAAAGCATGTGGACTTTATTATCAGTGCTCACTTTGATATAAGTAAGTGAAAGGCCCTCTCATGGTCAATTTGTATTTTCTACACACATTCACAGTCTTTGCACAGCCAGGTTATTCTGGGAGAATATGTAATCCTGTCTGCAGGGGGAGTCAGAGAGCCAAAATCCAAATTGTAGAGTTGCCCAATGATCTTTTGCCTTTTCAAGACTTCTTTCTATCTTTGAGTGAACATATTCACCCTCTGTCAAAAACATTAGAACCAAGTCCAAAAAAAGAGAGAGATTGGTTTGCTCAATGTAATTTATTAGTTGAAGGAATTTTACTTTCAGAAACAAATAAGAAAAGAAGTGTGTTTGTGTGTTTACGTAAAGCCTATGGATCGAGTATGTGTCCTTCAAGGCTGTGATCCTGCAGCTGCAACCACACCTGCTCCTGCTGAGTCACAATGATTCTGTAAGACACCAGCTTAACGCCTAACACCACCGAGATTGGTTGAATGTCATCTAAACTGAAATGAATTATATCTAAACTAATTAATTTAATCCTCTTTTGATGAGTGAAGCCTGATGATGACTATGATTGGGTCTCTTCATCATGGTTGGTGATCTGGTGTAATTATAATCTGCCTGGACACCTGTTGCAGATACCATAAACAGCTTCGATAACTGTATGACTTTGTAAGCTGTGATGACGCTCAGCTGCACTTTTAAATAGAGATTTTATTTTTAATATAGCAGAGTGCTGAGGTCTCACGTAGAGCTATATTCAGAAAGTCTGACTGCTAATTTGGTTATTCAGATATTCAACTCTCATAAGGTTGTGAAGATTTTTTTTCTGTACAATTCTTTAGTCTTGCCAAATCTTTCAGAAATTTTGGTTTGATATGTTTGATTTATGCAAAGATTAAAGGTAGTAACATTTACAATATACAATTCTGATTTCAGTATGCTGATTATGACACCACAGTTAGCAGATGCCCAGTATAGGGACTGTCCTTTTTGGGTATGTAATCTATTTGTGTCATGGTCTCTCTTTGAAAGACAAGAATAGTCTGAACAGCATTGTTAAAGTCTACTCCAGAATTATTGGTGTACAGCAGCAGGATCTGGGTTCCCTTTGGAGGAACCGCATCACTAAAAATGCAAGAGGGATAATTAGCCAACCTGGACACATCCTCGCCAAGGAGTTCTCTTTAATGCCCTCAGGGTGGCGCTATCTCGCTCCTCACAGGAAAACAAACATACGCAAATTATTTTATTCCTTCTGCCATCAGACTTCTGAATGCTGATAGCAGATTTTAACAGTTTGTTATAGATTGTCCTTGTGAAATTGTGAAGTTGTGTATTGATAAGGTGTTTTTTTAGTATTTATTCCTGGCTACTGTGCTTTAAAAAAAAGTCTATTTTAACATTATTTCACTCTTTATGACAAGCCCCATCCTGCACTGCTGTTGTCACTGACATGTTGAGTGTTGTTTGTCGGTTTGTTAGTGTTTGTGTTGTTTATCCACAAGCTGGTACACTGCAAACCAAATTGCCCTCTGGGATTATTAAAGTTCTCTGAATCTGAATCTAGAAAACAAGGCAAATTAGGTAGATTAGCATAAAGGGGAAGCTTGTACAAGGTTAGCTATCTCAGTGTTCCCTTTTAAGTTAAGCCAACCAAATGCTGAAGCTAGCTTCATAGTTAGGTTACATTTCTGCCAAGAAGAGCCAAAGTAAAATATCGCACCCACTCTGATGCCAGTTAGCTAAATCTAGAGCTACAACCAGCTAGCTCACCTTTGCATATGGGGACTAGAAAAGGAGGGAATTTACCACATTTACCAACTACTGATTTTAGCTTCAAATTCAACAGGTAGACGTGATTGTATTGGTTTCTGCTAGGAGTAAAAGTAAAACATTTAAACTACTCTGATGCCAGTTAGCTAAATCTAGAGCTATAACAAGCTACCAGCTTAGCTAAGCTTATCAGGACTTGAAATGGAGGCAAGCTACCATGTTATTTATTTATTTGACCTTATTTTATTTTATTTATTTATTTATTTGACCTTATTTTACAAGGTAAAAAATGTTCGAGAACCACTTCTCATTTACAAACATGACCTGGCCAAGAGGCGTCAACAGGAACACATACACACACACACACACACACACAGACATATAAACATGAAATAGAACAAGAGTGAACAAGTAAGGAGCAATGTGCGTGAGGTGTAAAAAAGAATGTGTGTATATAAGTATGCGTGTAAGTAAAGTCCGAAGTGATCAGCAGGAGCAACAGTCAACTAAAATCTGTTGAAGTTTTAGCTTGAAGGTTGTGAGTGGACTCAAAGTTGAAAGTTTGAGGGTGTTTTGTAAGTTATTCCAGTCGTTAGCTGCTGCAAAGCGAAAGGAATTACAGCCAAAAATAGTAGAAGTACTGGGGATGATGAGCTTGATGTATTCACTGGACCTAGTGCGATATGAAACATGGGCGACGTGAAGAAGAGAGGACAGGTAGGGAGGTGTCTTGCCCAGGATTTACTTATATACAAAATAAAGCCAGTGGTGAAGCCGCTGGGTATGAAGGGATGTTCCCCAAATGCTGATATTAGCTTTAAATGTAGCAGGTATAGGATAGTGTTGGTTTCCACAACAAAGAGCCAAGTAAATATTGAAACCACTCTGATATCCTCATGCTTACCAAAAGCTAACCAACAGCTATCTTTAGCTTTATGTTTAGCATCATACCTTTTAAAAAGTGTTTGTGAAAGAGGGAGGGAAAATGTTGAAAGACATGGTTTTGTTGACTTCACCTGTTCTTTTTGGGGTAAAGGGCCACAATTTGATGAAAGTATACCCTGCTCTTCTTGCCAGATTCGACTGTGTTATCTCCATTACACACGTTCTCTTCTCGTTTAATGTCTTTCATGTTCAACCTCTCGCAGCCCTCCTCTCAATAACTCCCGCCTGTTCTCTCCCTTTCTCTTTCTGATGCATCCCTCAGATCCTTCACTTCTAAAGATGTTTGTTCCCCTCTCTTGCCTTTCAAAGATGTGGCCTACGTCAGACAGGGGCCTGGAATATGCCCTGCGTCTGTGAACCACTGAGCAGTGAGGCTGATCAAACCGACAGAAATCTGGCGAGGCCACATCAGGCGACATTGCCGGGTGCATCAGCTTATCCACAGTCAAGTAGAGTTCACACGCCTATCAAACGTGGCGCTTCCTCCAAAGAGAAGTTGTCAACATGCGATTCTGTATTATGTTTTCATCTTTTTAGGCTTTTGTTCTTGTTGGAGGGATAAGTGCATTAAGTGAGAAATGTAGTGGACGCAGTGAAAATCAATTTGAGCATTCGTGAGCTTTAGGTCATAACCATGCTAGCAATATGGCTTAATAGATAGCAACATGTCTGTGTCTGATAGATATCTTAATGACTTTGAGAAGGCGTTTAATGAATCTTTGTACAGATGCTCATGTTTCCCTAGAAGATGAACCCTGTAGACTTTGGTGATCGCTTGACTTTTTCTCTGAAGCTGTAAGCAAGTTCAATCTGACCTATCCTGTGAAATATCCAAGCGGCAACCTCCGGTCTAAAAATATGAGTCCAATGCGGAAGTGCTAAAAACTGCAATTCATCGGGGGTCCGCCTGGGGCTGGCTCCGGAAGTACCGGAAACCACATACACACCAATTCAAAGAAGACGATCTTTACAGCAGAAATAAACATGTTTACAGCCTGGTTAAAAAAAATGGCTTGGCTCTATGTAGCTAATTTCTCTATCGGCACACACTGTACTGTTGGCTATACACTGTATATTTGTCTAACGCGATGGTTCAGAAGATATTAAGATTACAAGTTTTTGCCCAAATAAGGACTTGACTGTCTTGACTCACTGACAGGAACACATAGCTGTTGGCTAGGAGGCTCAAACTCCGCCTCTTTACGTCACTCTCTGCCTGGTTGAGTTCCGCATTTCCAATATGGCTGCCGCCGTCAATTGGCTTCAAAACAGCTCTCAGGAACAGATGGGTGACGTCACGGATACTACATCCATGTTTTATACAGTCTATGGTGGTAAACGCAATACCAAATAATGCTTTTAATGTTTGCATTGCTACCGGGAGTATGATAACATGCTAATATTATCATCTGGCTAAAAGCAGCCAAACAGAGCCAGTGATATGACAATAGACTCTTAAAGTTGACAATATTGAACTTGTTAGAATATAAAACTGGAACTGGTTAGTGGTCTTCAAAACTATTGTTATACTCCTGTATGCTGATGAACTACATACAAACCACCATAATACAATACAGACAGTCTTGTTCAATTATGGGAGAGTAGAAACCATCTGGACTTTGATTTAATGACCAGAGCCTTTTACCTGATGGGCTAAATTAGCTTTCCTTGCTCCGATGTGGACATCTGCAAAAGTACAGATGTCAAATGATACATGGACAGGGAAGTGCTGTCAGTATCGGTGAATAATGTTAGTGTCTTGATATTAGATGATGCCAGAATTTTTGAAACATTAATGTGAATTAAGCTTAGGCCTACAGGGCAGCCTGGTAAATGTCAAAGGATAAAGCTGTAGATCATGAAGCCTGGGCAGAGTTGATAAATGTGAGTCAGAAAGAACATTTTATAAGTTAGACAGCAGGATGAAACATTCATCAGGGACATCTGTTAGAGTGTAATGCTGCACATGTTGCAAAGCCGATATTTTCTGCCCTTTCTACACTGACCATGTTGGTGCAGCGGCTATTTCCCTCTGATGTCAGTCTCAGGGTTGGGAACTCAGATGCTGTTAATTTTGTTCTGCTGTGTGCCAGGTTGTAAAACACACAAGTGTTTGAAAATTCATAATTTCACCACTTCTCGACTGAAGATTCAGCTTTTACCAACTATTACCAGCATTTTAGCTTCCAACCTTAAATGTGATGTCAGGAAACACCTTTTCACATGTAACTAGGGTGAATTAATTCAACTGGGAATTAAAGTATCCATACAGTGACATGTAAAAACACCTTAATCTTGTAGATGGGAAACAAGATTTTACAAGTAAAACAAAATATTGAACAGCACAGCTAAAACCCTTCATGTCCAATCACCTTGGATACCCCCTGAAGCCTTCATCCTGTCATTGGATGCCTGTTTCACCCTGAGGTCTCCTTCGCTGGGCCATAACTTCTCCTCCTGACAGAATAGCTTTCACTAATAGTAATGTGATCAGTCAGTGCACAGAGAGGACTCAGGCTGCCCCTGTCCAGAGTGAGACATCATATCACACACATTCGACATCACTTCCCTCTCACTGAGTCAACAAGGCACAACCACGCCGACTGTCACCAAGGAGGAGACTGTGGCGCAAGGGGGCATATGGGGTTCTTTATGTGGTGACCTACAAAACTTTGTTTTATTAATGATGATTATTAGTTAAAGACAGAGGTATACAGAAGCAGCAGAGAGTACGCAGAACAGCACATCTAAAAAAGATGTTCTCATTCATATTGTAACAAGTTGAAAAGAAAAATTAACAGCTGTTACACCAGTAAGTAAAGCTAACAGGTGGTTAGCTTTACATTACAAAAGAACATTCTGCTTCTTTCGTGGACTATTAAATCTATAATTGGTTAACTTTTCAATGTTAAGTGGTACTTTTAGCCTAAAAATAGAGGATTTTGTTTCCTGAACTGAGCGGGGCTAGCTTCCCCTGCTCGTTACAACTTCACTAGCTTGCCAGTCAGTTAAGCTAATCAGCTGCGATAGCTCCTTGTTCCTTGCAGAAACATGAATAATAACTGAAAACTATATCTGTAAAGTATTACTTTAGTGTTTCTTTATTGCTACATGTTAAATGTCACGAAAAGCCAAACACCTAGCATAGCACAAGACTTCAAGGGGGACACATTTTGTGGGCGTGGCAGGTCATTTTGAATCTTCAATGTGTCTACTCTCTACTGAGCATCGTAGAACTCTATTCGGAAATGTTTTTTTAAGGCTCTTTTTAATAGGTACCCTGTGAATGGCAAAAATCAGCCAAAATCGGCCATCCAAAAAATATTTCTGCCCTTCCAGTTGGGATTTCACCACGACAACAAGAGGCTTTTTTGTAGGTCTTGGCCTGGTCGATATGGGAAAAAAATGTCGTCATATCATGTAAGTGAAAGTTGTGCGAGGGGCTTCACTTTAAAGTCACTAGAGGGCGCGATGGAGCAGGTATTGGCGCGAAACCAAAGAAATCTTAAAAATTTCACGAGCCTCTGAATTCAGACCTCCAAAATGGGGAAAGAAGTGTCAGGAGAAAGAAAAATAATCAGTACAGTTTCAGAAGGGCCTCAATGCCACTGCGTGTCAGTGCTCGAGCCCTAATCACAAACCTGAAGATGTTGAAGAAGAAGGTGGGGTGATGGATAAGAACCAAGCGGCAACCTCCAGTCTAAAAATATGAGTCTAATGCGGAAGTGCTTAAAAACTGCAGTTCATCGAGGATCCACTTGAGGCTGGCTCCGGAAGGTCCAGAAACCACATACACACCAATTCAAAGAAGACGATCTTTACAGCAGAAATAAACATGTTTACAGCCTGGGACAAAAGACGAGTGTAGTCTGGATAGCTCATTTTTTCGATCGGCACACACTGTACGCATTGCTGCATTTTTTTCTAACGCAGCAATTTGAGAGGCACAGCTGACTTGATTGACAGGCGGGAACACTGTAGCTGTTGGCTAGGAGGCTCAAAGCCCGCCTCTCTACGTCACAATCACTCGACAGCAGCAATATGGCTGCCGCCGCCGATTGGCCTCAAAACAGCGCTTCAGAAACAGATGGGTGACGTCACGGACACTACGTCCATATTTTATACAGTCTATGGTAAGAACGCTGCCTTGCAGTCTGATCGTTCGGGGTTCAAATCCCTCTAAGGGCTTCAAATGTAAGATGGAAATGAAACAGCAGTCGTTGACAGGCAGCTCGGTGGGGTGATGGATAAGAACGCTGCCTTGCAGTCTGATTGTTCGGGGTTTCCCTCCAGTTTGATAGCACTGATTAGTTCCACCTGTGTCACACCTGTGTTGATTATCCTGTGTAATTCGTTTCTCTGTTTCCCCTTTCCTGCTTCGGTGTCTTGTTGTTCGTCATGTTCTCCAGTGTTTCTTGTGTTTCTCATGGATTTTGATCTGAGTGCAGTTTTTAAATATCCAGTTTCTTCTATTAATTAAAACCTTTTATTTTAAATCTGCATTTCTGGGTCCTCTTCAACAATAACGACTCAATATAGGACCCTTACTCCAGCTGATTTCTGCTGCTCCACATCTCCAGAAAAGCTCTTTATTTCAACTTTTCATCCAACCGTTGGATTTGACATTGAAGAATGCAATGGTGTCAGCTTGTTCGGAAATAAAACACATTTCCTATTTCTGCCAAGAAGACTCTGAGCGGGAGAAGATGCTGATTAAACTTTAAACTTGGAAATAATTTGTTGCCAGGGCAACACACTCGCCTAGAAAGAATTGATAAATGAATTGTGCTTGGCAGCCTGTGAGAGGAGAGGAAGAGGGGGAAACACAGGATAATGGAGGATTTTTGCATAAATGCAGTTTTTTAAGAGTTTTAGGGCTCAGCATTAATTTGTTACTGAAAAATATGAGAGGATGTGACAGTGACATTTAAACTTCTCAGACACGAGACAGATTTGACAGATGCCGTATCGTATTGTATCATGTCACGTGGCTTCGGCTGCTCGCCAAATGCTTGCAACCTACATTTTTTACCACTGATGTCAGCATTAAGAACAGAGGGCACGAAAACCAAAGATGATGAAAAATGAAGGAGTTTGCTAAAAATGAGTAAACTCTGTGTTTTCTAGATTTTGAAGGAAATGAGATGCGAAGAAGAACCATGAAAAAAAATTGTATTAGCATTAAACGTAGGCGCCTTTGCCACACCAAATATGTTTCGGCAAGCTACAATGTTTTCAGAAATTATAAGTAGGGATGGGCAATATAATCGTCCCTCCGATATTATCGGCTGATATTGACTTAAAAATGTAATATCAGGAATTATCGGTATCAGGTTTTTATGACTGATGTTTGTTCGGTAGGCTTTAGCAATTCTGAGCCTGCATGAACACAGCATGGGACGTTTACAGGCGTGCTTGATGACATATAACAACAACAACAACAACAACAACAATACGCTAGACTCGTGGGTTGTGAACGGTGGCTAACCAGCTTGCTCGCCCGGTGCATGAGATATCCGTGGTTTGGAACTATTTCCAAGTGTCACCTACAAATCATAAATTTGCAATTTGCAATGACTGCAAAGCGTTGGTTATGCGAAGAGGAAACAAGGCGTCTTCCTTAAATACATCAAATTTGATCTCCTATCTCAAGAAGAATCTTTCTTGTTTTTATTTGCACTATTTTGAGAGAGCAGGGCGATGGAGCCCAGTTTATAATTTAATGATTGTATTATTTGCCAAGTTATGGCCGCATAGAGCACTATGTTTGTTCACTACTCTGGACTGAAGATATGCATCTTCCTTGTTTTGATATTGTCTGTAGTGTTGTTTGAGGCAAAATGTTTCTCTCTCTAAAATCTCTAAAAAAGTGCCAATATGGCAGTGCCATATTGGCACTTTTTTTCCATAGCTTAAGTTGAAGTTGTTCTCTTATTTTGCACAAACAGTGTGTACATTTGGAAAGCCATGTTGCATTTATGTATGCATTCAGAGGGGCATAACAAAACAATTAGGCATAATGTGTTAATTCCACAATAGGAGATATGTTATGTCATTACCAAACAGTTTTGGTGTAAAAAGCCTGAGTATATCGGTATCGGGTGATATCTGTATCAGAAATTAAGGGTTGGACAATATCGTATATTGGCAGAAAAGCCAATATCGAGCATCCTTAATTATAAGTTCTCAGTTCTCAGTTCTGTTCTGCATAAGAATAATGAGTTAGGAGCACTAATTAGGGATAAGGTAAGAACTTTAAAAGGATAATTTCACAGTGTTTTAAAGCATAATCACTATTAAAATCTGTGTTTTTGTCTGTTGACGAGAATCAAAAGTCATTAAATACACGTTTTAAATTTTAAATACTCACCTGTGAGCTCATCCAAACTTTCACAGAAGCTACTTTTCCCTCTGTCATCATACCAGGTATTCATCTCTCTTCTATGCCCTCTCCATGCTGCTCCCTTTGTGAACACACACTCAGAACATGTGCACTCACTGGTTGGCAAAACAACAGCCTCGCGGGCTCGGTCGTGAAGAGCCTGCGTGGAGACAGCGAAGGGGGTTGCTATGCGACGGCAGCCGGGCAATTCCCTGGACAGGTGGGTGGGGTCAGGAGCTAGAGTGATAGAGGCCACACCTGCTGCCTCTGCCAGGCATACACACACACACACACACACACACACACACACACACACACACACACACACACACACACATTCCTAATTCACTCAGAAACACAACCTTTACATCAGCCCCCTTGTCGCTCTCTGTTACACACACACTTGCACTCTTGATTTTGCCTCTTTTTGTTGCTGTTTTCTGGAAACATGACCTGAAGCTAACTCTACCTTCATGGTCATCAGGTTCAAATAAAAGAGCAGCCAACCACAAAACTTACAACCTTTACAAAAGTTGAATAGAATATGCCAAACAAAGCCAATATTTTGGAGTATGGAGCCAACTGTAGCCAGGTTTTTTAACCCAGTTTACTTGACTTATTGTGCTTTTTTTCACAGGTGCTACACATGATAACAAAGCTAAAAAAATAAGTTGCATTACACTAATAATTTTTGAGCATTCAATTATTGACGATGGATGTTGCATCATGGTTTTAAAAGTGAAGCCAAAGAATAAGAGCCTTTAAGCTGCATTCTGTCTAATGGCCAGAAGGGGGGGACTCTAAAAGAGACTGCAATAGTTTCATACCACAGCTGTTTCCAAATTCAGGGTTGCATCTCTCAAAGAACACATTTAAAAAGTAGTTGCGGGGGGCTGGTGGCCTAGCGGTCTAAGCGCCCCACATACAGAGGCTATAATCCTCGTCGCAGAGGTCGCTTGTTCGACTCCTGTCCGCGACCATGTCCTGCATGTCTTCCCCCGCTCTGTACTCCCCACATTTCCTGTATCTCTTCAGCTGTCCTATCATAAAGGCACAAAAGCCCCCAAAAATATAACTTTAAAAAACCTGTTGCATCACAGAAGTTGAAAAAACTGTCCAATTTCCAAGCTACTTTTGTGCCCCCCTTCTATCAGAAGCGCCCGACACTTCTTGTGAATAATTACCTTAAATTATAAGTTACGGTATTTTCAAGCGGGTTAGCCAGCTAGCTACCTTTTTCCAGGGCACAAGATTGGACCTGTGATTTAAGGGTAAGGGCAGGACAGCTGGTGGGAATCCTTCGTATATCAGTCCGAGTTACTGTTTGGCCTTAGCTGCAGGGGCGTCGTAGTGGGGGGGAAAGGTGGGACTGACTACCTAGGGCCCAAGTGGGGAGGGGGACCCTTAATGGGCCTGAAATAAAATGTGTTCTCGACTACGCTTTTCTTTTGTTTTGTCATAACTGCAATAAGATAACTAAAATTGTCTGAATAAATAAACAAACATTCAGAATTCCTTTCTGGAATTTATTTCCGGCTCTGTGAGATGTGCATCTCATGCCTAAAGTCTTGACTTGTGTGTTTTTATGATCTGTCTGTTTTATCTTGCTGCCCATGTAAAGCACTTTGTAACCTGGTTTTGAAAGGTGCTCTACAAATAAAATTATTATTATTATTATTAAAGTGGGGAATTGTCATATTTTCACAGCATCTAGTGTGGCTGAATCAGATTGAGAGTAAACTGTAGGTTTTTAGAGTTTTATTTGACTTCATGAGGTTAGATTATACCAAATAATGCCCCCTTGTTGTTATTCAACAAGTCACTTGGCTTCAAATAATCTTGTTTAAAGAAGCGGACAGTCTGAAGGTCAAAATTGTGCAGTTATATTTGGAGAAATTATAAAAAATAATAATATTGATATGTAGCTTAGATTTGAGTCAGTTAAAAGGATAGTTTTAAGCATATATTTATATATTTTTAATGCAAATAAACCAGTATTAGAGCAGCAATGTTATATTTTGTCGGGTTGGCTGTGGTGATGGGGACCAATGAGATATCTTTTCAGGGGGTCCAGAATTCCTGGAGACGCCTCTGCTTAGCTGTCTACGAAAGTCAAGTCCCTCTTCAATAATGTTATTTGAAGGTGTTTCACCTTTTGCTTCTTTTGCTATAACAATATATTGTATGAGAAAATTGTTATCCATTAACACATCGAGTTGATACAAAGTGATATCAGCCCTCACTTAAAGTCAAGCTTTCTGGATGGTCACTGTAAATCTGAATTGAATCTTCTTTTAGCTCTGTTTTGTTCTCCCCAACTTTTTTTTTTTAACTAATATAAGCTCTGTGTTCATCACTTTGTTGCTTACACAGCCTTCCTACTGTTTCTTCCAACGTGTTTGCTGAAGAGGAGAGTAACTGTGAACCAAAACATGAACATGGCAGATGTAAAACCAAAACAATGAGCCAAAAGATACAAAAATGCTCCACGAAGGGGAACTGCACAGCTAGGCTAAAATCTTCTTTATATTTCAAAGCATTGATAAGAACCCTACATGGGGTCTGTAATCCAATCATATTTAAGAAATGGATGTATTTAGTCAGACTAAATTTTCAGGATTTGAAGAGCTGTTGTAAAACACACTAATCCCTGTGAAAATCCCTGATAATCCTATTTAAGAGAGTGTTGTATTTGCTTGGCTGGTTGGAAAACAGAAGCAGCATGACAGATTTGTGTTGGATTAATTCATTTATATATTACTTTTTTTTTTTGCAAGGTATTTGTGGATCCTTTTTTTGTGCATATTAATGTCTTAAGAGGTTATAGTTTTTTAAAAGCAGGTTTATGTAACTGTTTCTTCCCATTTCTCCTTAAACGCACCCTTCTTTCTAACCTCCTAGCCCTGCCCGGTAAAAGGTCTCAGAGGAGCATCTTCGGTATGAGTGATAGTGAAACCTGAGTGATGGGAAGCACATTAAATCTATTTGTGTGATTCATTTAGTCGCAGGTCAGCAACACTCAGGCTTGTTTGCCTGCTGTGACCCTTGATGGAGACAAAGTGAACTCAGAACTCCCGCACACATCTTTAAGAAAAACTGCACACAAACAAGTAGACAAAAATTAAATTCAGGAATAATAACTTTAGGGTTCCATATTAAGTGAAGTGCTCAGAGGAAATTAGTCAGAGATTAGTTTTGTATCAGACAAGGCTCTCTGGAGATAAACTCATTAGAGAGTACAGTATATTCTTCTGGTATTTACCATGATGATTGTCCCAGCAAAGGGAAATGTCACTTCATATTGCGTTTGCCACAGCCCCTTGGAGCATGTGAAATTTTATTATCACATTTCTGCATAAGCGGATGCCCTTACTGCACTGTTGCAAATTAAATGAAGGCTTATAATGATATAAATAATAAATCAGAGGACCTTTATTGAATGGCAATTTTCTTTGAGTTTTCCGAGAGATGTTTGCTAAATCCGACATATAAAGCAGTCAGGTTGATGTCGGACAGTTGAGTATCTTAACAAGCACTGTAGTTTGTTGTGTATTCTTGTTATTTGGCATGGAGAAAGGAGATGTCAAAGGTTGAAATTCTTCTCTGAATGGTGTTCAGTCATTAACTGCTCTTAAAAAGTGGTGATTAGCTCCAGAGACTCAGAAGTGAAGCCAATGCAGAAGTGTTATAAACCTGGTTTTAGCTTGAGTAGCTAACACAGTAACCTAAACACTCAACTGAAAAGAGACAGTCTGAATCAGTGTAAGGAAGATTTCTTGTTCGTCTCCACCTGTTTCAGCTCTTACCGTTGCACTGCAAAAACTCAAAATCTTACCAAGTGAAATTGTCTAATTTTTAGTCAAAATGTCTTATCCCACTTTGATTTAAGATAAATTTACTTAACAAGTAACATTTGAGCAAGATAGAGGGACTTGTTTTAAGACAATGCATCTTAAATATCTTGTTGAGTCAAACAATCTTAAAATGATCTTGTTTTGAGTTGTAATTTAGAAAAAACAAGGCGAATAATCTTGATTTAAGACAAACCCTTAACTTGATTTAAGTAAATGCATTTTATTGAAGAATCTATCAGAAAACAGCTCCATTGATAAAAGAAAGAAAGAAAGAAAAGTTGTTGTTTTTAAGGGTGGGTTACAGTTTTCAGGCACTGTTTCTTCTAAATCAGATAAAAATATACATCCTCAAACTACATGCACTCAATGAAACACCTACTCTGAGCATAGCTGGCTTATCCTAAAAAACAACATGACTGAATATTAGTATATCCAGTTCACTATGAGAAGACATTATATCTCCAAATGCTCAAATTAAACTTTGTAATCTTATATCAAGTACAAGATGGTCTTAAACCTAGAGAAGTGTCACTATGATAAAACTCAAATTAAGGTGAATATATCTCAAATGAAGAAGTTGACATGAAATGTATTTGTACAAAACATTTTTTGAGTGAAAAAATACTAATTGTTAGCATTCCTGGCTTATCCTGAGACACTAAGCTTTAAAATACTGGTAACATATTGATTAAACTAAGTTTTCCCTGCTAATTTTAAGATCACAGTTTTCTAAATATTACGTCTTATTTTAAGAAATCTCACCAAGTTAATTTTCACTTGTTCTATTGGCAGATTTTTTTGAAAGGTAAAAAGAAAGGTAAAAGTACCTTGAAATAATTTTTTTTTCTTGTTTTTGGAAGGACATTTTTTCCAGTGTGTGCCATATATTGGTGCCTAGCTAACAAGCTAGCTAACAAGCTAGTATGACTAATGTCACGTGACTTATCCCATCATTTTAAATACATTTTCAGGTCCCATATGATTTTTCTTTTTTTTTTACAATTGTATTGCTACTAATTCTGTTAATGTTAAAACCAAAAAAAATGTAAAAGTATACCCAGCTGTTTCAGAGTCTGCAATCTCTCATGAACAGGCATGCAATTAATCTCAAGACAGGTTAGACCACGAATGAAGGATGCTTGTGGGTGAGCCTTTGTGGTTCCAGAACAGAAGGGCGCACTTGTTGGCTGCATTTGAAACAGCTTTCAAAGTGGGAAAATCTTCCATGGACGACACAATCAAATGAAAGATACGGCCCCTGAGACACAGCTAATGCCGCTTATGTCACATAAAAAATGGAAAAAGCCAAAATGCCTGACTCAATCTTTAAAACCTGAAGTTTCCTCTCTCATGGGTGAACTCACTGCGGCTGACACTTCAACAGTCCATTAGTTTGGAGGCAATTTTGTACCCTATGGTTAGAAAAATCCCTATGAGGATGGAGACTTTTGTTGAATACAGGCAAAAACAAACTACACTTCACCACAACAAATCAAAATGTCACTCTGTTTTTGTTGTTGCTTGTCCTGTGAAGATAATTGGTTGAGGTCATGTAAGCCTGTTCAAAGGAAGGCCTGTCCATTACTCTAATTGAAAAGTCCAGACAGCAGCCTCACAGAGATGGCTGCTGTATGGTGTTTAGCAGCAGAGAGGCCGTTCTGGTGCCAAGTGTCCAGTGCTTGATCAGACTTCAACAGGGACAGAGCCATGTGTAATTGTTGCAGCTTGTGGTTGTGGGTGCACTCAAAAAAGAAACATGGGTGTCTGTTTTATCAGCATAAGTATAACATGTAGCTTCTATTGTAACCTAATGGGTTTAGGAAGGAATCCCATCTGCAATACCTCTCCAGAGCAGAAGGTGGCAGTAATGTGCGACATCTACGGTCGAGAAATGTCTTAATCAGTAACACTTATTTTAAAGGCTACCAAGTCAAGATCCATATTTTTTGTTTGTCATTGTTTGCCTTCTCTATCTATCTATTCCATCAAATCCAGTCTGTTTTGTGGTCTTTCTCAAAACTTGACACCAGCTTGGGGTAAGCTAAGTTGGCACATTTAAACTGCTAAATGTAAACATTCTTGATATGTCATAAAATGTCTTATTTCCTCAATAATTACAATTTTTGAGTTTATTTTGAAATGATAAAAAGGTTTGTCTCAAAGTTCAAATCATTTCTGATGATTGAACATGAGTTCTATTTTTTTTTTAAACAAAATTTATTTCTGAATTTTTCAATACAACAGTAATAATTCACAGTGATGACATATACTGATTAATAGAAACCCCCACCACCCCCACCCATGGTAACATTAAGAGGGAATACAACTTAATATCAAAACATTACAATAGAATGAAATAAAAACAAATGAATACATAATAATAATAAAATAAATGATATGAAATACAATAAATAAATTGTAATAAATACAAAAATTAATAAAGTGAAATGTTATGGGTTAAAACAGTACACCATTTTCTAGGGCATACACAAGCCAAGAAACACACAAAAGAGGGGAGCAGCAGCATGAGCCAAAGGGGACGAGTTCTATTTCAAAGGTTTGTTTTCAAGTTTAGTTACTATTTTTGACGATATTTTTTTACTATAATGGGTCAAATTTACTATATATATTTTTTTTACATTTTTTCAGTATTTCATTGTTCACCACAAGTTAAAAAATATATATATAAGTAATACAAAACCAACAAAGAGAAGAAAAAATACATAAATACAAAAAACACAAACATGATAATGATAATAAAGGAATAATCAAATTAAAAGTATAAACAAAAAGGAAGATAAACATAAGAAAACAAGGTAAATAAACTAAAATAAATAATAATAATAAATATTTTTAGATAACTTAAACTTTTTTTTCCCCCGGGGGGGAAATTCAGTTGTTACAGCAACCCAGACGTAAGTACAATCAAGAAGAAGTTTCAATAAGCAAAATAAAATAAAATAACATAAAAAGATAAGTAAAAATAGATAAATAAAGCTAGAATACAATTTAGATATATACAATGTTACAATGACATTTTGATTAAATAGAAATAAGGAAGTACAAACAAAAAGGAAGATAAACATAAGAAAACAAGGTAAATAAACTAAAATAAATAATAATAATAAATATTTTTAGATTACTTAAACTTTTTTCAGTTGTTACAGCAACCCAGACATAAGTACAATCAAGAAGTTTCAATAAGTAAAATAAAATAAAATAAAATAAAATAAAATAAAATAAAATAAAAAGATAAGTAAAAATAGAAATAGATAAATAAAGCTAGAATACAATTTAGATATATACGATGTTACAATGGAATTTAGATTACATAGAAATAAGGAAGTACAAACAAAAAGGAAGATAAACATAAGAAAATAAGGTAAATAAACTAAAATAAATATAATAACACATATTTTTAGATAACTTAAAAAAAAAAAACATTCTGGAAGACATCTCACTACCCCCCCATTTGTGTCTTGCGACCCCCCAGGGGGTCCCGCCCGACCCACACTCTGGGAACCCCTGCTCTGCTTGATGGCCGTCAGGATATTTTTTACAGTGTGCGGAGTGGCACCGCTCTGCCGGCCAAGCTGAGGATCTAAACACGCCCTCCCCTTTCCTCCTTTTATTTTTTGACACACGCCGTAGACGTGCTCTAATAGCCCATTGCAGTTTGAGACACACACTTTACAGTCACACACACACACACACACACACACACATTAGCACGCACGATTGAACTAACAAAAAAAAAAAAGAAGCACTCACTCCTCAACTCCACCGGTGGGGGGACATAGACACCAGATGAGATTTGTTTCCAAACGCGCACCGATGGCGGTGTGAGGCGTTTGGCTGAGAAGTACGCGGCTCTGTGGATTTGTGAACCATTCTTTTTTTTTTTTGGCGTTTCCTCTCCAGCTCCGGATCTTGGTTAAGTGGACATAAACAAAGCTATGGATTACTCAGTTTTCCTACTTTTACTCCTGTCAACCATTTCGTCTGTGTCGACCGGACTATTCCCATCAGAGCAGATGTGAGTACAGCTTCAAAAACAGCCTGTTGGCTTCCCCTGCGCCTCGGATATTATGTGCTCTGTCGCTTTTATTTCTCACAGTCGGGAGGTGTTTTCTGATAGTGGAAAGTGCAACGATCGAGTCAAAGTGCTGTTTAGTTGTATGTGGTTGTATCAGTGGAACATTATCCTTGAAGCAGCAGAAACAGAAAGCCCTTCCTCCTTCTTTTCCTCAGTGATGATGACTGCACATTACTTCGGATACAACTTTACCTCGTGAAACTTGATATTTAAAGCTGCCATCTACTTGCAGCACTTTGACATGTGGCTGGCTGTCAGATAAATCATTCCAGGAGGTAGTCTGAGGTCTGAATGTGGGAACAGGGGCACTCAAACTTTTCTTGTAGCATCTCCAAACACTTGCAGTAGATTGCTATTTGGTGTGTAGTTCATGGATCCACATCTTGGATTTGTTTGGCCTACAAACATGGACAAATATTACAACAAATATCCTATAATAAGGAAGGTTTGTCAACGAATTAAACAAACACAAATATGGTAAATGATTGACAGAATAAAAATAAAACTCAACAATGTTGTTTTTAAGGCAGAATTCCAAATAAGTCACTTCCAGCTTCCTATTATTTTTTCTATCAGAAATAAAAGATCTTTGTATTTTGTATTGTTGTACGGAAGCCCAAAGCAGACATGCAACAGCACATTTTATTGCAATGTTAACAATAAATTTGTGGTTTTACTTTAATGAAAAGTTCATTTTAGTTATTTTTAATTATCTTTTTAATTATTTTGGGGTATAAAATCTGGTTTTCCCAATAATAGATTCATTTATCTCACTATATCATAGCAAAGGTTATTTTAATGCCATAGCTGGTTGATTTTAGTTAAATTTTGTTTATTGATTTTCACATACAAAAACAGTCACATCCAAAATCAGAGGTTGGTACATTTTCCTTTTTTTGGAACAAAGAAACACACAGATGACATACGAAATACAAAACAACAAATAACCCCCCCACCCCAACACATACTCCCTCCAGATTAACTATATAGAATTTTAAAAAATGGAAAACATAAGACAAAAAGCAAGTATAATACAGATAAACAGATGAAAGCAATTATCTAAACATAGTAAGATACACCATGGTGATGCTCAGTCTAAAGACACACAGCAAGCTGAGCTGTAATGCATTCACTTTTTTATTGAAAGGTAACAAAGTTTGTTTTCTTGTAATAACAGGATACATTTCTTTTGATCTAGAGCAGTGGTTCCCAAAGTAAGTGGGGGTTAGAACACTGAGGGGTCGCAAGATTTCTTCAAAAAACAATAAAAACAATTTGCATGGGGCGCTGTTGGCCTAGCGGTCTAAGCGTCCCACGTATAGAGGCTATAGTCCTCGTCCCAGAGGTCACTGGAATCGACTGCATGTCTTCCCCCACTCTCTACTCCCCACATTTCCTGTCTCTCTTCAGCTTTCCTATCCAATAAAGGTGAAAAAGCCCAAAAATATATCTTTAAAAAAAACAACAATTTGCATATTTCATTCAATTTTGTAAAACTATATACTAAAACTGTAGCTAAAATGTCAATAAAACCATGTAAATAAACGTCCATAATTTCCCTCTATACTTTGTTGCCACATGACCCTTGAGACAATTCTGTTGCCTTAAGCCTTTTTAAAATTGCCAAGAAATATGTCGCTTTTTGGATTAACCTACCAGCTCTTGCATGCGGTTTTGAGCAACATTTTTTTATAAGTTATATATTTTTTGGCCTTTTGGCCTTTATATGACAGGACAGCTGAAGAGAGACAGGAAATGTGGGGAGTAGTGAGCAGGGGAAGACATGCAGGAAATGGTCGACCGTCCGGGAGTTGAATTGACGACCCCTGCGACAAGGACTGTAGCCTCTGTATTTGGGGCGCTTTGACCATTAGGCCACCATTGCCCCTTGAGCAACATTTTAACCAGCTTACGACAGTTGGGGTCTCCAGTCTCTGGCAATGTTATTTTTGGGGTTGCGTACTAAAAGGTTTGGGAACCACTGATCTATAAAATCAAACAATAGGCACTCACTGGCCAAACCATGACATGTGATGAGGCCTCAAAAGTTTAGCATTTTCTGGGAAGAAATGAGATATGAGTTTGTTAAGATCTCAAAAAAACAACTGTGTTGAACTCATCATCATGGGAAACAGAGTGAATTAAATGTATGGACATATGGCTGCTTTAGGCTTCCGTACTTTTTGGTTGGTAGCTTTGATGGAGGTGTTTTGCTATTTTCAGACACCAAGTTGAGCTTTTAATGAATTGTTTAGTGGAGAAAGTTGTCAAAGAAGAAAAGAGGGAAGACTGTAATCTTAAGCTGTGACCCTGAAGTCAAACAAAAGGGGACATAAAGGAGTGTTTCCCTTTTTCTGTGAAACTGTCATGCTTGACTCACACTCAAACTTCACCTCCTGCTTCTAAAGGTAGTCATCCAATTTGCAGCACTCTGCCTGATGTATAGACTCAAACACTGAAAGCATCACCTCCTCATGGATGTATAGATGCACATATTTCATACATGTCGTCTACCACTCTAGCTTTAGGCCCTGTATGTCTGCTGAAAGCTGTCCTCACGCCCTACAGGATGGCATCATGATCTTGATATAAAGCTGCTCTATAACTCACACTGTCTGAACCTGACTCCCATCCTCTCCATCTATATCCAGCGCTGCATGAATAGAAGCAACAGATGATATATCACCGACCTCAGGACTATACAGCTCTCCAATTAAACAAACATGTAGGTGGGTGACGCTGCACCTTGTGCTCCGTCAACAGGTTGAAGACATTCACGGTGGTTCTTCGCTTCTCTGGTTTGTGAATGTGGTCGCCCTTCTGGAGAGATGGCGAGGTGTGATGGCACTCAGCCTAATGGCGGCGTGCGATGATGTCAGACTTGCAGAGTGGCCTGCCCACTCCCTATATTTCATGGGCACTAAGTGGATTGATCCGTGGGCTGTGTACATGATATTCACACAGGCTTGGCTGGCTGCAGACCCGGCTCTGCATTGACACGGTTGACTTAACTGAGTTGAATTTGCAAATTGGGCTGGAAGAAAAACAACATTAAAATTCAGAACAAGATTGGCAGGAGCTCTTGGTTTCAATTAGGGAAGTTAATTTATTAGAATGCCAGAATAAAAAACACAACAGCACTCCTTTGCGGTCTGGATTTAGACTTCTGCACAGACTTTTTCTTTTGCTGTGAAGGTTGCAAAAAAAACGTATCTCCTGATCTGCAGCAGATTTTAATTTCCTCTTGTGCTGAGGATGATCTTGAATGACAAGCTTTTCATTGACTCCTCAAGGAGGAAGTTCTAGAGAGAAGGAGACAAGAAGAGAAGGTCGGAGATTGAGGGTGTTTTTTTCTTCAGGTCTTCCTTCAGCAGCTCAGTGTTTGTGACTAACATCCAACATTTACTCACAGGATGTGTATACTGGCATCTCCATGTTCTTCCTGTCTGTCTCTCCATCCATCTGTGTATCTGTCTATCTATCTGTCGTTCTCACCTCGCTGTCTCATGCCTTGAAGTGTGACTGTATCTGCAGGCTTCATCTCTAACCTCACATGCCAGCATCTGTCTGCTTCAGATCTACACGTCCCCTCTCCTCCCTCCTTCCTTTCCACCTCTTTCACTCCCCTGTCCATCTTCTTCTTCTTCTTCTTCCTCTTCTTCTTTTCCTCAGTATTATGTTTCTGTTCCAGCTACTCTATGCATCTCTTTAACTCTCTCTCCTCTCCGCTTTCCTTCGTCGCCTGAGGGCAGATGATGAATATCATCGAATCTGAAATGTAAAAAAGTCCGATGTCATAGACGGCGCCCTAGAGATCCCGGCGCCGACTAGCACATTGTGAGATCAGGGGAGATAAAAAGAAGAGGTGAGGTTGGACGAAAAGAAGCAACAAGAAAATCAAGCCTGTTTGGCTTTACACGACTGAATCTCAAAGCCAGAAATAAACGTCCACCAAATTCATCCGTCCAAACCCTCATCATATGTTTCTCTCTCCGCCTTAGTCACCAACGAGGCATATTCAATCTCTGTCCTCCATTTTTGTCCAGTTCCTGTTACCCCTCTGTCTCATTTCTTCCAATCTCACTCGCTTCTTTTTTCTTTCGAAAGCTAACGAGATTTCACGCTCGACCAGCTAAAGAACCATGCTTCTCTTGTTTGCGGCCTCGTCTCCGCCGATCAGCTGGCTTAATGCAAGGAGGCACTTCATCCAAATAGAGAGCAACATGAGCAATTTAGAGCAGGATAAGTAAATAGATAGAAGAAAATATGCTGCTCTGTCAATTCTAAGCAGGGTCCAGAGTTTGAAGAAGGGCAATCATCTACAGGAGAGTAAAAATAAGTGTAGGGCTGGGACTATTACCTTCTGCGTAGTGATGTTTAGCCTGCCTAATTTTGCTCACTTTACAAAAGAGCAGTGGCCTTTTGCAACAGGTCTGCATAAGTTGTGTCCTAAGTCGGGGTGTTAAGTCCTCACTAAACCATACGTGGAGGATGATCTTCAGTGACAAGCTTTGCATTGACACCTCAAGGAGGAAGTTTTAGAGAGAAGGAGTTCGATTGTAACTTAAGTTATGTCGTTGTTTGGATACAGCACGGAGATGTAAGTTCATCTTAACAAGTAGACTGTAACTTCCAAACTAGCCAAGATATTAAAGCAGACATGAAGTTTTTCATTTGGCCAATCAACGCACAGCTCCAAACCATAACAATAACTCCTGTTGTTCGACAAGTAGCAATATAAAGGTGTGTAAAATATGACGGGGTATTTTGATATGGTGATAATTAAAGTGTGAAATAACAACAGTGACATTGAGTGGTGAATTAGTCAACTACAACATGTTGTTTGTTAATATAATGGTACTCTAATATTGTGCAGATGTACGGTAATATCTTCTAATATAATAATCCCATCTTTAACATCAGTGCGCCTTGACAACTGGTCTTTCAAGAAGGATTTCGCAACTACTCAGAGCTAGGTTTAAAATTCAAGATGTAACTTACGCCTATGATGGAACTATCTTAGCTTGTGCAATGCCCAAAATATTTGTTGAGTGTAAACCCTCCTAAATTAGAACAAGTGAGCAAGAACCTGCTAACATCCATTCATCAGTTATCCATCTATACTGCTTATCCTGTCTTTGGTCTCAAGGGGTGGAGCCCAGTCCAGCTGTCCAGCTGGGGGAGAGTCGGGGCATACCCTGAACAGGTCCCCAGTCAATTACATGATTGACACCAAAACAAATGATCAATCTAAATCTGACACACATCATGTGTCTTTGGACTGGTAGGTTGGGGCGCTGGTTTAGCCCGGTTGGTATATCAGGCACCCCATGTACAGAAGCTATAGTCCTTATAGGATTGATTCCCGGTCCAAAGCATTATTTGGTGTATGTCTTCCCTTGATGAAAGCCCCCCCTCTCAAAAAAAAAAAAGTGTTGGTAGGTTGATTTTATATCCTGAGGATATCCTTGTTTTCATTTTAATGCTAAGCTAGGCTAGCCACATTGTTGTACATGTGCCAAATTAACCAATGAGAGTCTGCACTGATCAAATCAGTCGATTGCCCCAAATGTCCCACAATGAGAAAAATGAGAAAAACTGACTTAACATCAATATTTGTACCTTTCAAAGCTACACTTGAGACAGTAAAGTTTTGGCAGTTAAGTTTTCTGACTTACTTTGTCTTTCATAATGTCTTTGTTGCAGTCAAGTTAGAACAGGTTTAAGTTGACACACAAGGCCAGCTTTATGCACCGTATTTCATATCCATACTCCTCGTGGACCCCAGAGGCTTGTTTTTCATGTTGGTCATAACATGTGATATAGTCTACTGCAAAAATACAAACCATAAGATAACTTTAATCTGCATTGCTGTGATCAGAGTCACAGTCTCAAAGTTGGCTTGCGGCAAGGAACACTTGTGCGTGCTTTAGCATCCACACTTTGCATCATCATCTCTGCGATGATAGAAGATTTGAACCGGAAAATGTGCCTGTATCCCTGGAAAATCATGCTGGCTATCGTCACAATGCCTAACACAATGGTCTTTATTGTAATTTCAAGAGTTTCTGTTTTATTTTTTTCAATGGAAAAGGCTCCAGGCTTTCATTTTGATTGATTCATAGAGCTTCTCTTCCTTCAGGAGAGTTAAGGAGATTCAAAATGTCTTATCTAATGCGATTGAGGGATAAAAAGAGGAAACAAAAGACTTGATATAATTAGATTTCCCTTCCATTTTTTAACGTAGTGTCAAATCTAACCTAGAGTATGACTCTGATAACACAGGGAGGTTTGAGGAGGATGAATCAGATGTGTTGAGCAGATGGAAAGAAGTTGCTCGGGCCCGGCTCGGGTTACCTTGCCTGTGATTTGCACCTCAGTCGCCATGAGGGAGTTGGTGCTAGCAGGTATATTTCAGGACATGCTCCCGCTTTGAGTCAAGCAGCTGGCGGGCTATATCTGTTACACACACATACAAGGGTGCAAAACCTGTGCCCAGGCATACTGTTTGTTCTTTTCACTCATTATACTTCCACAAACCTTCTCTTAACTTCTTTGCTTTGCACTGTGATCCCACATTTTTTTTTCTAGCTTGTTTTTTCTGCTTTCTTTCCTCCATTCTCTTCATCTCACTTTCATTTACCCTCATCTAACCCCGGACTAAATATAGAGAAAGCTAAGGGATGGTACATGGGAAGCCAGTTCCTGTTGCAAGGTCCAAGGGCTCCCCTGACCTCAGAGTACCACACTGTTTACAAGTCTTTTTACACTTTAACCCTCCTATTTGAACAATTTCAAGATGCTTTACAAACAGAGCAGGTCAAGACCATACTCTATGTTAAATGATCAACAATGACCCAACATCAACACAGGATAAGATCCAGTCCCATTTTACTGATAGGACTCAATCTGATCTCATCTTAATCCACAATGAACCACCACTCTGCAATATTTAGCTAGTTACATTGGCCAGGAAAAACTCATTTTAACAGGCAGAAACCTCGAGCAGAACAAGACTTATGTTAGACAGCTATCTGCCAACTTCTTTTTAATAGGCAGAATCCTAGAACAGAACCAGACTCATGTTAGACGGCCGTCTGCCAACGTCCTTTTAACAGGCAGAAACCTTGAGCAGAACCAGATTCATGTTAGACAGCCATCTGCCTTGACCGATTTGGGATTGGAAAAGAGGGATAGAGGGAGATGAAGAGAGAACGTTTGCGGCAACGATTACAGACATGAGATCTTACAGAAGCTCATCAGACTTTACTAAAGTCAAATTCCTTGTGTGTTCAAGCATACCTGGCAAATAAAGCTGATTCTGATTCTGATTCTGATTCTGACTTCAGGAGGAGATAAACAAACACGGAGGGCGATTGATAGTTTGATTTTTCTCCAAGATTTGATGACTTACTGACATCTGCTGGGAAAGTTAGACTGTTCTTTGATGTTGTGAACTGCTCAGATGTGAAACAAATAAATTGATGCAGGTCTGAGGGGAGCACAGTAAAGCGGCTTCCCGTTAATCTCTGCCTGTTCCTGGATGTGGATTTCTAGAGAGTTATTTTAGGGTCCAGTCCAAGCTTCTCAACCTGAGTTCTCCCCAAAAACTTGTTCTCCCTGCCCTGTTTCTGAACAGAAAATTAGGAACCCAGTGCTCTGTAACTTCCCCACAATCCTTTGCCACATGGAGGTTCTCAAAAATTTTCCATTGCAGTGTTTCCTGGGCAACGCTGCGAATCGCTAACAGCTGTTTGGTTTGGAGGCCTGTCCGGCACAGGAAGCACATGTGTGTAAAACAAGAGGAGTGTGGTTTAAAAGCTGTGTTGTAAATCAGGCATGTGTCGCTACTTCCTTGTATGGTTTATTTATTTATAAGCCTTTTATGTGTCTCCAGAGCCGACCAAGCTAATCAATAGTCAGTGAAGAAAAACAGTAGAACACTGTAATGTACGAAGAGGTGAAGCAGAGCATAGATACAGGACAGCAAGTCCCTGGAGGTGTGTGAGGAGAGAAAGCAGTAAGAAAAGGTTGTGTGTGACTCAGGGTTTAAAAGCTAACATTGAGGGTTAGCTTACTCCAAACTTCTTTTTGCTTCTGCATCTTATTTGCCTTTATATGGATAAGTTCTACTGCTGGGGCTTTAAAAATAAATCATAGGACCTGTTGAATACACCAGAATGCATTGTAGGGCCTAATTAAAGGCTCACAAAAACAACCATCAACGAAGCGGCAACCTCCGGTCTCAAACTATGAAGCTCATGCGGAAGTGTTATAAACTGCAGTACATCGAGAATCCGCTTGAGGCTGGCTGCAGAAACACCGGAAACCACATAGACATGAATGGGAAAAAGACGATCTTTGCAGCATTAATAAACATGTTTACAGCCTGGTTCAAAAAACGGCTTGGCTCTACGTAGCTAATTTCTCTATCGGCACACACTGTACGGGGGTGTGACATTTTTTTTTTCTAACACAACAGTTCAGAAGATATAAAGATTATGAGTTTTTGCCCAAATAAGGACATGACTGACTTGACTCCCAGGCGGGAACACATAGCTGTTGGCTAGGAGGTTCAAACCCCGCCTCTTTACGTCACACTCTGCCTGCT
This sequence comes from Notolabrus celidotus, assembly GCF_009762535.1. Classification (NCBI taxonomy): domain Eukaryota; kingdom Metazoa; phylum Chordata; class Actinopteri; order Labriformes; family Labridae; genus Notolabrus; species Notolabrus celidotus. The sequence continues at coordinate 13,770,309 of NC_048292.1, forward strand.
TGAGTTCCGCATTTCCAATATGGCTGCCACCGTTGACTGGCTTCAAAACAGCGTTCAGGAACAGATGGGTGACGTCACGGATACTACGTCCATATTTTATACAGTCTATGCCATCAACATGTAAAAAACATGCTAGTTATGCTATTAGAAGCTATTCATGCCAACAAACTTAAGTGCTTCCCATCTTAATACCGTCTAAATAAATGTCTAAAGTAGGAATTATTTTATTAATGTTTAGGTTGAGAGTTGGATACAAATAAGATTAATGTCACTCTTTTATCTACTAGCCAAAAATCAGGAAACGGCTAGCACTGGTGAGCTTGTAGCTAAGCTTTGCTGAACTTTAAGGTTAGTAACAGGGTCAAAGCTAGCAGGTGGTCTTTCTAACTTAGAAAATAACATGTCATAGATATATTTTTAATTAAGAATAATGTTTTATTTTAGTGAAAGTAACAGTGTGTGGGCTAACTCTTCCTTCAGCCTTTAAGCTAACCTAGCTAAATATGTCCTGTTTTTAGCTTCATGTTTAGTGTTGGGATATGAGAGTGCTATATAGCTTGTCTTTTCTAATTGCTGACAGGAGAGCTAATATAATACATTCCTCAAATATTTTCCCAGAAATGTTGTTTCAATTGTTCTGTTCTGTGTTAAAAGATAACGTTAAAACAAAGAGTTTCAGCTAGCTAACTATGGTGTAGATGTTTCTCATTGATCTCCAGATATGTGGCAAAGTTCCTAATAAGCCCCTTCATCCTGATCACACAATGGAGGCTTGAAGTGCTTGAAATATCTCTTGTGAATCACCATGAGCCCATCTGATGTAATATTTTGAGAGAGACGCAGAGAAAAGTGGACCCATGATGGCCCATGATGGCTTCTCTCGAGCCCCTTAATGGAGCAGTATTGCCACATAAGAGCTGTTATTGCCTGACTAGACTACACTGCAGTACTACACTGCTGGACAGTGTGTGTGTGTGTGTAGCCATCAAGGAGACCCAGCGCAGCACTAAGAGTAGTCTGCTTGTGTAGGCGTGTAGATTGACGCTAATTGGGCATTTTTGGCCAAAGGGGGTTCTCTAATCTCTCTATTTATACACATTGTCTGATATTGTATGTGTGTGTGAAGTGGTGCAGTAGTTGAGGGTTGATGTTTGGGTGGTTGGGTAGAGAGTTTGCTTAAAAAGTGTGAAGGTGACAGAGATTTGGAGGTTTAGTCATTTCAGCAGAGTTCAAAATGACATGGAGTAGAGAGGAAGACAGCTGGAGGGATGAAGATGAGCAAGAGGAAGGAAAACGGTCAGACTTAATAACACAAAAACATTTTGTTATGAGTTCTAGAGCACAGAATAGTGCAAGAGTGCCATTGAAATAGCTGTTGTTATTGTGTTTACATAGATAAATAGCATTTTTTGAGGGCCTAAAGGCTAAAAACAAGGCATGGAAATTTGCACTTACATCAGAGAGGCTATTTTTAGAATTTCAGACATGTTCAATAGTGCCCCCTATTTAAGTTAAAAAATTGCTGTCCCCACCAAATTTTTGACATTGAATTTAACATTACAGTTTTTCTATATAAGCCAATTTCCAGGATGTTGATGGCAGCAATAAAACACAAAGACTTATCTTAGTCCTTTTAATTTAAAATTACAACAATCACATTTTCAAAAATGTCTTCCTCAAATTGCATTTTGTTCACAATTTGACACACATTTCCTAAACCAAACCCTTTGAATAAGAATTGTATGCATGCATAATGAAAATGCATCACTAATTAAGCTGTCGTGTTTGAGTCTACTATCCTGCTGGACTCTCACCAGCAGGTGTGAATGCTGCAAACACTTCCAGTTGTCACAACAACTCTGTTCCCTGCAATTTAACATGACTGGACACCTGCTGCTAGAGGTGATATAATGGGAGCTGTTAGTTCTGTCAGGACGTATATACCTCCTGACATAGAGGGTGTGGATGAGACAGACTGGGCGGAGAGGGGACTGCAAGTCAGTCGCGGCTAGCTGTGGTCCAGGGTGTGAGGTCAAACGTGGTCAAGGGGAGGAGGAGAGTCAGAACACCCCCTCACCCCCTTTTGTGACAGTCTCATGTTGCCTGTGGGCAGACTGTAGAGAACAGGGCTGGGATCACTAAATGGCTTAGTCTGACTTATGAGACATTTCTTGACAAAGAAATGAGTGAATGAATGAAATTTTTTTCAGTCAATGGTCATGGATGAAAAATAATTGCGGTAATCTGAAATCAACAGACTTTACTGGAAATAATTTCCTGAATAAAACAAAACAAAAAGAACATTTTATAAATTCCCTAGAGCCTCTGTACTCCATATTAGGCATGGTCTGATCTCAATAAGTGGTTGTTCTCTTCTCTAATTGGAAATATAGTAGAAGGCTGTTCTACAGTTAGTTATACTGGTTGTAAAAGAAATAGCTAATTCAGTTCAAATTTATGTGTGCATTAATAATTTTCCAATTCTGCTGCATTACCTTCTATAATCAAGCTTATTCAATGTGCTTTCATGCCTTAGGTGACTTGTTTTTTAAGGTCCAACCACCTGTCCAAATCTAAGCCATTAATATATGATTGTTAAGTATAAAAAAACTCAGAAAACCAGTTTTAAGAGACTTGAAGTACCAAATGTTTGGCATTTTCAATTTACCAGTTAAAGCTCCTGTATGCATTTTTTTATTGGTTATGAAACATCCTATAATTGATACTGGTGCCTCTTTAAGACTGACAGACTCAAACAAGACCTTAGTCAACAACATTTATAATTTCTAAAATTGAGTTTTTAATGCCCGAAACCTCTGCTGCAGGGTAGGTGTCAAAGACGGTGACCAACTGCATGCTGCTGAATTAGCATAGTTAAAATTTCCACAGTAAACATACTACTTAACACACTGTAAGGCAGGGGTTCCCAAAGTGTGGGTCGCGAGACACCAATAGGGGGTCGTGAGTTGTCTTCCAATTTTTCTTTAAAAAAAAAAAAAAAATGTAATCGTCCTTATTTTACCCATTATTGTGAAAATGTAGACAAAAATAGTAGTTACCTTTGAAATAAAACCCTGCAAATAAGTACGTCTCATTGGTTTTCTGCCTTTCTTTGTTGCCAGATGACTCCTAATGTTAGGGTCAGCGTTAGCTAACAGTTGATTAACAAAAGGATCAGTAGCAGCAGGTGAATTCACAGCAGCACAGGAAACACAGCCACACATGCATGTAGGTCTTTGGCACCTATATTTTGGGGGTCGTGGGCTGAAAAGTTTGGGAACCCCTGCTGTAAGGGACAAAACTGAAAAGAGATAAGAGGTACTAGGGTTCGCCAAAATTGACACAAACTAAAAGTTACCTACTGGAGCTTTATTCAACTAATGATTACAGAGCTGATTAATGTTATTTATTTTATGTATTTATTTGCAAACATTAGATTGCATAATATCTGATGATAAAATAAATAAGAAGGGTGTGTTAGAAGAGGTTAGAAGCCACAAGGCTTATATAAAAAGGACCTCACCCCAACTGCAATCACAACACACACACACACACACGCAACAATAAACATACACAGGAATATAACATCCAAATGACACTTCAATTTTGGTAAATGTAGGTATGATTAGTGGAGACAGAAATATTGAATATATGATGAACATCTAGGTGTGTGTGCATACTTAATGCCGCCCCAGCATGAGTTATTGCCAGGGTTGGGGCACCCCTGTCAAAAAATGTGTGACACGCCCCTGCAGGACGGACCTAAACAAAGGCTTACTGATTTTTCTCAAAGATGTGAATTCAAAGGTTGAAAAATTGTTTTAATATTTGTTTGTAATGTAAAGGGATGAGAGGAAAATAAGTGGATTTAGTCTATAGTTCCTCGACACACTTGGTGTAAAATGTAGGCTACCAGCATCTTTAGCTAACTATGTCAGACAAATAGAAACAGAACATCTCGCCTCACTGTACTTCACTGAAATATTTCTGTCACTTTGTCTGATGCTTGTCAGAGAAAGAAAATATGGATAGACTTTTAAATAATAAATGTAGTATGGCTTGAAAGTGAAAACAAATCAATACAAAGCTGTTTGTTTTGCCATAAGTCCACATGTTAAATCAGTCCCACTGGAACCAGCTTCCATTAACCCACACCTGCTCCACCAGCATGTGATCACCCACCATCACCACCCTATCATTAGGTAATGATATCAAAGTCCTGTCAGCACTTCACCAGCTGTAACACACCCTAAGTGGCTGATAGAGCACACAAAATACTGTTGTCAAGGCTTCACTTAAACACGGCTTTTCAGATCGAGGCCGGGGTTGGGATGGTAGCAGAGAGGCAGAAACATCGATTACATCTTTCAATACAAGATAATGAGGCCGTGAGGTATTTACAAAGCCTGCAATTAGGGTGTTATTGACCTCAATAAAGAGGGTGATATCATCACTTGTCACGCTTTGTGCTCCGTAGTGAGGATGACTTATGGACGTTTTGAGGGAAAATAGGAAACAAAATAGGAAGCAAGTGGAAGCTTTAAGAGGGGAAGAGAACATACACAAGAAATGAAGTGGGGAAAAAACAGTCAGAAATAGAAAGAGGGTCCAAAGCAGTGAAAGGAAAGATGCATAGATGAAGAGATAGGTAACAGATTGACACATGAATGTAACGGAAAGAAAGGCTTGTCTCTTTTTACACGCCTTTGCTTCATAGTCAGAGCTCTTATTAGCGATCCCCCTGTGGCTCAATTACATCCAAACCATCCTCTAACATCCCTTTGCTGTTTTTTCCTCCTCTACTTCCTGTAATGATGTCAGACTTGTCTCTCTAAGAACACATTAGAAGTCCAAATTACTACTATCAGAGGAGGATTTAAGGTTTCAAGCTGCATGACTACCAGTAGACATGAGTGCTTCCTCCTTGATGGTTTCCATGAAACTCTGAGATTGAATGTAGTACACAGACAGACCTGGTTTTGTGTTTAAAACATGCAGATGTTTACAAGGCAAGGAGGCGCCCGAGTGGAAACTCCCAAGATTGGATATTGAGCCTTGGATTTTTGTGGTTGCAGAGGGGCTAAAGGAAGATTTTTCTGTGATAGAGTCGGGATGATGTGGAGTCCAAATTTTAGGGATCAATTTTCAGATTTAGCCTGAAAATGAATTTGTAAAGCTCAGGGCCACACATGCAAACTTCTTCCGCTGAATGACAAATAAAGACGTTAGGGTCGTATAATAGACATGCCTCTCCTTGGTTGCTATCCTGTTGATCAAAGATATGCCTGAAGAACGATCACACCATGAGTTTCACTGGAGAGAAGACAAAGTGTTCCATGACAAGCTGCTCCAGTACTCTGACAGCCCAAAGCATACAGTCTACCGGGTATTTTTTGTTAAAGCTCCCTTGCTGCTTTCTTCCAACTCAGACATAAGTTTGGTATGAAAGGAAAGACGGGACTTCACATAAGGTACAATCTTCCTAATCTTCCCTCCACAAACTCCATCAGGGAACCTTCTTTTAAAGTTGGATTGCAAACTCTGGCAAACCTCTTATGGCAGCCGAAATGTGAGCTTTTTTATTTAAATCTTGAATGGAGTAGAAAGTGTAAGTCAAGGAAAGATTGAGGCCAGTTTGAATCTTTAATACAAAAAAGTCATCGCAGTTTCAAAACTTTGGTAGTTTTATTAGTTTTGGAAGCAGTTTGAAGGGACTGATCCAAGTTATTAATTACACAAACATGATGACATTTAGTCTGGCAGGAACAAGCTCCTGAGACTCAGATAGGTTGTGAAGAAGCCAACAGTTTGGCTAGATTATCTAAACCACCTCCTTTTAGGAGAGCAATTGACCCTCCAACTGTAAACAGATCCTGAATTAAATACCTTAATAAAAAGTTAAAAAGACTTTCCTTTTATTTAATCAAATTATTAACTTGACTCAATATACTCTTCCTGTTAAAGTTGTTTTGATGCCAATACATGTATCTGTAATGATATCGGTATTGATACAATTGTCTGTATGGGTATCAGTAATGATACAAGTATCTGTATCAATGTTGGTACTGGAATCAGTGCATGTAATGATATTGGTGCTGAGACCAGTATCTGTATCAACATTAGTACTGATACCAGTATCTGTGTCGATATCGATACTGATACCAGTATCTGTATTAATATCGGTACCCAGCAGACTGAGGCACAGTTTTATCCACCAGGCAGTCAGGATGCTGAACTCTCTCCCTGTTTTGCCCCCTCTTCCCATAGTGCCCCCTTCACAGACTGAACCCAGTCACTGACCCCCCCGCAAATCCACGCTGAGGTCTGTCATCCTCAGGACTGAAATGCACACACTTACTTTGATTTTAAATTGCACTATAGCAAAGTTTTTGCACTGTTTTAAACTTTAATTTATTATTTTTATTAGCTTATCTTTTTCTAGCTTTGCTATGTTTATCTGTTGTTGTCGTTGCTAGGCTCTGAGAGAGAAACCCAATTTCAAATCCTCAGTATGTGTAGTGCATACTCCAGTTTATTTGACAATAAAGAAGACTTTGACTTTGACTTTGATACCAGTATCTGTATCACGACGGTGCCAATACCAGTGTCTGTATTGACATTGGTACTAATACCATCATCTGTATTGGCGTCGGTACTTATTCAAGTACCTGTATCAATGTTGGTACTGAAACCAATGCCTGTATTCGTATTGATAATGATATTGGTACCAATACCAGTGTCAATATTGATATCACTACTGTTACCACTACCAGTATCTGTATTAACATCAGTTCCCATACCAGTATCTGTATTGATATCGGTACAGTTACCATTATCTTTAATAACATCAGTTCCAATACCAGTATCTGTATTGACATTGGTCCTGATACCATTATCTGTTCTGGTATCAGAACTGAAACAAACACCTAGATCAATGTTGGTACTGAAACCAGTGTTTGTATTGATATTGATACTGATACCAGTATCTCTATTGATATCATTAGTAGGAATGTTCACAACTAATCAAGTATCGGCAGTATTCAGGCGAGTGATACACAACAGCTACCGCCAATCATGGCCTGTACATGGCCTGTACATGGGCACAAAGTTTGGCATATCTTACAGGTCATTACCTCACCTTTTGTTTCAAAGCTGACAGACAGGAAGTCAATGCAGAGAGATTTTCTTAACTTGCAAAGCTGGCACGCCGGTTAATCTGCAGACCAGTAACTGAAGTGCCATCTGAGCAAATGTTGCTGACCCGCTTACTCTTCTGGTTGACGCCTAACAATGTGCACATGCTTATTTTTCTCATTCAGAACAAGCAGGCAGAAAACTAGACGCTGTGGGTCTGGGATATTTTTCTTTTCAGTTCTCTTGTTGCAGCAAATCCACATTTAATAGTTTCAGCCTGGCTCTTTATGACTGTCTGTAGAGGTTACTTTTATAAGCCTTGTTAATATTCAGCATTTTAAATACTGAATAATTTGTTTGCCTCTTTATGTAACTGGAAAAAATGTAGAATTGTTTTTGTCGTAGGAAGAATCTAAGGTTGTTTAAACAAGTATTGGATAATTGAGATCAGTAAACCAATTTTGGTTCTCATACCTGTGCTTTTATTGATCTTAGAAGTATTACCAGTATCTGTATTATCCAAGGAAGGAAAAAAATGTATCAGAATGCCTCTTCTTACTTAGATAAACTTGAATTACCTTTGACCCTGAAAAGTTTCACCAGAATTTGTCGCCGAAAGACGTACTTATTTTTAGTCTTGAAGAGATGGCGAGTGTAACTTATGGACTTTACTGTCCTTCATGTGTGTTGTTGCTAAAAGTACATTAAACAGCTGCACTACAGCCCAAGGCCACAGGCTTTGGTTCTGAAAAGAGAAGAGACAAAGCTGAAGGGGTTAATGTGGTGAGGAGTAAGACAGTAGTTCTTCAATGCTGAGTCATGCTCTCTATTTTGGGATTGTGACCATTTGTTTTTGCACCCCTGCTGCTAAAAGCTCTGTTCAGTTTACGAGGTTGTCACCTACCATATCTGTTTACAGTGTGTTGCCTGGCAGGTTTAACATAATAGTAAGTCATTGCCCTTGAAACCAAAATAACAAGCTAAAGATGCTTAAATAAAAAAATGAATAGCTAAGCTGAGTCATGCTCTCTATTCTGCCCCACAACTGCCGAAAGCTTTGCTACCTTTAAAAGCGAACTGCTAACCATGTATGTATTCTACGTTATCATGCCTCTGTATTCTTGCCCACTGAATAATGTATAGTTAGTTTCTAGCCAACTATTTATGCCGATTGTGTGTGTGAATGGACAGATATTATCAATCAGTCAATCAATCAATCAATCAATCAATCAATCAATCAATCAATCAATCAATCAATAAAGCGCTTATCATACAATGGTATTGTAACACAAAGTGCTGTACATAAAAACAACTTAAAATAGAATAAATTAAGAAAAAGATCCCACCCTCAGCCCCGACCCCAAACCCACCCCACAATCCTAAGGTTAAGAACACAATATATGCAACAATAGGAATAAAAACAATAAAAAATAAAATAAATAAATAAATAAATAAAAAAAGAAGTTGCTGAACGAACTGAGGAAACGCTCTTATGATATCTTAATGAGGAAATTGAGAATTGCTGAGTCATGCTCTCTGTTCTTCGGTTGCTGTACCATCTCTTTGTGCTCAACGCTTGTAGCTAACCTTATTTATCTGCTGTGTGTTGATGGGGAGATATTGTTAGTTGCGAGTTGTAGGAAGAAAAAACAAAGAACAACACCCAAAAACGGTTAAAAAAATGTTAAAATGAAAAGAACTGCTGAGTCATTCTTTCTGTTTAAGACTTGTCACCACTTCTCTGTATAACTTTCTGCTCCTGATTTTTAGCCATGCTTACAAGCTAGCTGCTTGCCTTATTTGTCTGCTGTATGATGCTAGGCAGATCAGGCCATGACGCCAAAACAACAAGCTAAAAGATGCCAAAATGTATCCCAGAACTGCTGGGTCATGCTCTCTAAAGGTGCATTTCGACCAAGAGTTCCAGGGTCTTTTAGCCCCCAGAACTACTTTCCCCGGAACTAAAAGGCCCCCATTGTTTTCTGCGTTTCAACCGCGAGCTGAAGTCCCGGGTAGATTGTGCAAATCAGGCCGGTGACATATGGGGAAAAAAAATTAATTAAATAATATTTGGAAATCTTAATATGAAAAGCTAAACTAGTATACATCCCCAGGAACTCCCTCTGTGTTTCAACAACTGTGTAAACTCCACAAACACCGTTACGATCAACCAAAAGTCCAAGGACCTTTGAAAAGTACTACCCCCAAAGCAGGGGCTTTTCAGGGGGGAGATTAGCTACCCCTGAGCTAAATTTAGACCCTGGTTCCTCATGTTGAAATGCATGTAGTTCAGGGTTAAAGTCCTTAGTTCTGGGGTAAAGTTCCTGCGGTCGAAAAACGCCTTATTCTTTTTTTGAGACCATTTCATTTAATGCATCTCTGCTGCTAAAAGCACTGCAATGCTAGCCAGCTAGTCACTAACCCTTTCTGTTAGCTTTGGTTGCTAGGCAGACATTGTAAAGTTGTAAATGTGGACCTTCAATCCAAAACAACAAGCTAAAAGATGCTAAAATTACAACAACAGCTGAGTCATTTGTAATTTCCTGATGGGTTTTGTTTCAGTTGCTCATCTTAATTGATGGGTTATACAACACACTTGCACAAATGGGTCACACCCACTTCATTACATTAAAAGCTTTAACAGTAGACCTGCACCTGTCCTGGTGACCCTTGACCCCAGCAACCCTTTTACTGCCCTCTGAAAGACCTGCGGCTCTGGTTACATTCAGGCATAGACACACATGTAAACCCACACACACGTACATGTGACAGCTGTTATAACACAGACCGCTTCTCCTCTAGTCATTAGAGGGATGGAGGCCAACAGAGAGGAGGGGCGGAGGGTCTTTTGCCCACCCAACCCATAGTTCGCCACACATGGGTAATGCAGAAATTCAGACACATGCTCACTGGTCTAGTCCAGGAACTTATTTAGCCGTGAGAAGAGCTCACATGCCCTTGGACTTACAGTGTTTTGCATAGTGTGTTTAATTTCTTAAATAAGTCTACAAATGTGGTGTGGTAGCCCACATACACATACTGGATGTGCTCATAACTTAAGATAGAGATAACTAAGTGTAATTATAATGCAATTTTTCAGCAATAGAGTCCTCATTTTAGATTATGCTTGTCTAAATGAGATCAAGTGTGTCTCTCTGATCTAAAAAACATGTATTCATACTGCTGCAACAAGCAATAGTAGTTTGTTGTTTCTTGGGGCATCAGACCTGGAGAGAAAGTAAACTGAGAACCAAAGGTCCTCATGTAAGAAGGGCCTCCAAAGATGCAAGGATTAGGCACAGAATTTTGTGCGACGCCCCCTTTGAATCCTGTGGAAGGGATAATTTACTGTATCTAAAATCAGGACAGTAGCTCAGAGTTGCACAGCAGTCTAAACAGTTGTGTGCTAACAAAGAACAATACTCGGAAAATTTAGGGAACATGTATGGTTTGTTTGGTTTGTTAGCAGGAGGGCATTACCAAAGCACCAAAGTGCATGGTGTATTTGTGTAATGTCAGAAATTCATCTTGATTTATACTGAAAATATCATCCAACTTCACAAAACCTGAGTCATATGGTAGACCCAGTGTGCCATTGTATATACAAAAAGAAGTAGTAATAGCCTTTGTAGTAGGAGTCATTTTAATGATTATTATAAGAAGTACCATAACTTAGTAAAAAATGTGCAATAGCCTTATTGGCCATGGCTGGTTTCAATATTTTGGAGGACATAGAAAATTTGAAAAAGTTATTTTAATTGAAGCATCCCTAAAACACTTGATCCAAACTTTCCCACACTGCAACTCAGTAAGGACCAAGTGGCAACCCCCATTGTGTTAAATACAAGTGGCAACCTCCGGTCTCAAACTATGAAGCCCAAGTGGAAGTGCTATAAACTGCAATTCATCGAGAATCCACTTGAGGCTGGCTGCAGAAACACCTGAAACCACATACACCAATTTTAAAAAGACGATCTTTGCAGCATTAATAAACATGTTTACAGCCTGGTTCAAAAAACAGCTTGGCTCTACGTAGCTAATCTCTCTATCTGCACACACTGTACGGGGAATTTTTTTCTAACACAACAGTTCAGAAGATATTAAGATTACGAGTTTTTGCCCAAATAAGGACATGACTGACTTGACTCCCGGACGGGAACACATAGCTGTTGGTTAGGAGGCTCAAACTCCACCCCTTTACGTCACACTATGCCTGGTTGAGTTCTGCATTTCCAATATGGCTGCTGCCGTCGATTGGCTTCAAACCAGCGCTCAGGAACAGATGGGTGACGTCACGGATACTACGTCCATATTTTATACAGTCTATGGTTAAAAATGAAGCCAATGAAGAGTTGCAAAAAACTGCAGTTCCTTGAGTGTCCACCAGAGGGTGGTTGCAAAAGCCAGGGAATCCCTATTAAAGCTCATGTTACAATGCTTACTTTTACAGCAAAATTAAACATGTCTACATCCTGGTTTAATGGGCGGTTTAGGAATTTAGGTCACTTGCACCATGTATGTGATGAGATACAAATGGTAAGATTTATACATACATTTACATAATTACAAGCAAGGCAAGGTTGTGACAGGAGGGGGCGCTGTAGTTGAAATATTTTATTAGGAATAACCCCTTGAGATATATCATCTCGTAGTTATTTGCAAGGACGCTAGAAGCCAACCCTAGCCCACACTTCCTCTTTGCCTTGGTTAATCAAAGGCCACCATTTCCAATATGGCGACCACCATAGTTGAGCTACCAAACATCTCTCTAGGGACCAGTGAATGATGCCATGGAGAGTATGTCCATGTTTTATACAGTCTACGGTAGCAACTCCACAGACCTCTCTCATTTGGTTATTGCTCATAAAGTGCTTGGTCCCTGCAGAGCCAAAGAAAACACTACAGTTGTTTTAGTGGACAGTTTAAGTAACATCAGTTGAGCCCATTACATTCTGACTTTACAGTGGGACAAGAATAGATTCTTGGATACAACACAGTGGTTGGGCAGTCTTATCTTATGATCTACTGTACATTGCTTACTCATCTGGGGTTTTTAGTGCGCTGAATTTTGGCCCTTTTGAAGCCTTTAAATAGGTTTTTGTCCAACAACACACCCAGACGTGTGTTAAACTGCATTCTCACTTTGGTGTATCTGTGACTGAAATACTGAACAAGTGAATGAGAGATTGACTGAACACAGCTGGCAAAAGAACAATAAAAAAGAAGAGAATAAAAAAGGAGGGCTTCAACAATTGCCCGAATGAAAAAATTAAACAGTCTGCTTTATAAGTGTGTGATATTAATGACTCACTGAGACAAGTGTGAAAGAACAAAAAAAAGGCTTGTTGTGCCAGCAGGTCTCACACTTGGCTGAGTTTCACATTATCTCATTTACGGCCCCGCAGTCGAACTGCTGTATAGCCGAGTGGCTCTGCATGGCTCACCAGCCATTTTGAAGGCTTCCTTCCTCTCCAAAAAACCTCCCTCCTCGATTCCCTGGAGGAGAGGTGGAGAGAGAGAGAGTGAGAGGGGGACGAATAGGAGCCAAGCGTGGGATGGGATAATTATGCTATCTAATTTTTCCTTGTCCTGCTCCAAGATATATTTGAATGTTTTACTTCAAGAAACTCTTCCTTACTTTGCTTCAGTACTTAAAGAAACAAACAGTAAACTCTTGAATCACTTAAGGAGCAGCACTTCCTGTTGTTTTGTTGGGAATGTATGCCCTTTTAAGGGGGGTTATTTCGTGAAAGCTGCTAATCAGAGCACAGCTTAACCTTTCTTTTTTTTTAAACCAAGATCAAGAACATAGTTTGGGACTTTCCCTGGATCATGTTTTGATTGTAGCTGTCCTCTCCTCTTTAAGGAACTTCTACAAACATGAGATAAGACTAAGAGTCAAGGCTGTCTATATCTAGACATGCAATACCAATCTTGGATCAGCATCTTGGGATGGGGGTTCTTGTGACTGAGGGAACGCCTCACACTCATAGTGGAAGGGGTTAGAAAATGCTGTAGCCTATGGAAGGCCGTTCTTGCCAATAAAAGAAAAACTACTAAAAATCTTCAACGATAAAAAAACAACTGATATTGAGACAAATTTATGGGTAAATTCATCAAAATTGTAAGATAAGTCAAAATTCTGAAATTATGAGTCATGGTTATGAGATCTGAAGTCAATTTCTGTCATATAAAAGTTGAAAATTATGAAGAAAAATGTTAAAGTTAAAGTTGCTGTTGGTAGGAATGGTGTAAAAAATGTTACTTTTTTTCTGCTGGGTTTGGAGAAACGGTCATAATGCCCATCGGTGCTCATCGATAAGTGAAGTAATTTGAGACTATTGCGAAATCTCTGCGTTTTCCAACGCCTTTGTATCAAGCAATGTTATTATTCCCATTGTTCCCGTTATGTCAGACCAATCATAGCTAATCGCTAGCATTGGTTATGAGTCCGGCACTATCATGACTGCACACGCTGATCTGTGTTGGGGGGCTAAGAGGAAATCTGGTTTTGAGGGATAGTGTTAACATTCGAAATCCCTCTCTCTGAACAGATGTTTACTCTGTGACGACCGACAGCAGCTTTAATAACTTTAAAAAAACGACTTCTATTTTTAAATACTGACCTATTCTCTCAATATTTTGACATCTCATAAATTCAACCATTTTTTATCTCACAATCATTACTTTCTATCTTATAATTTTGATTGTTTTATCTCTGGATTGTTACTCTATATCTCATAATTATGACTTATCTTTTAATAAGAAGTTTGTTGTATGTCAAAATCATGTATTCTTAATGATAATAATCCCTACCCTCTCATTATTCAATCTTTTTCTGTATTATCTCTTGTATATTTAGCCCAGAACTTCAACTTTTTAATCCTAAAATTTGAACTTTTTCACATTTCACACTTATTTTTCATACCATAATAATCCCTTTTTAGTTTATAATTTGATTTCAAATTAACAAGTAAGACTTTAATTTTACACTCATAACTTATTTTCTCATTATTTGACTTGAATCTCTTTAAAATGACTTATAATCAGGATGTACTTGTTGTATGCTTGATATTCTTGTTGATGTTTTTAACCTACATTTAATGGAAGTAATGGGCTTCCATAGTTGGAATGATCAGGGCATATAGTAAATGAAAAAAAAGGTTTGAGTTTATGAAAAATTGATCAACTCTTCTTTGATGTGGTGTAAAAACTCAATCCTACACACTTACAGTTTCCTGCATTAGACAACTGTTGTACTGCCCCACCATTATTGCTTGAGGCCATCTGGGGTTACTTAGAAAAGTCACATGCATATCAGCCCCAATTCACACCTGTTACCATGACTAGTAGACCTCATCTTGACCCTGGAGTTGGCTCCATGTATCCTCCAGTAGTCAGCATGAACTCTTGCTCTAGAACATGAATTCACTTTGCAGTCATTTATAAGAGATTATTCAATGTGAATAATAACTGTACGGGCGGTAGAAAGAGCTATGTGCTGACAGTCGAGCCATTCTATATCTGCCCTCAGCAGTCTCTCAGAGGGCTAAATATACAACAAGGCTGCTATGTTAAACATTTCCAGCCTGAGCCAACCCTGCTCACATTACACTGTATTTTTTAAATAAGATAACACAGACAGGGTTCATGTGTCAAAGGCCCCACGGCAGCGTGGGAGGTGAGGAGGTTAACTCACACTGTGGGGGAGAAACGGTAATTTTCTTTATGGATTATGTCATGTATTTTTTATTGGCTGTGGTAAAGGAGCCGGGGAGATGGGTTGGGTGTGCTCACAGAGTGCTGTTTCCAAAGAGAGTGGAATATGTAATGTGCAGTTGAGCAACACGAGGTTGACAAATGTAATGTTGTTGGGTTGGATTAACCCTTTAACCCAGAACATGTTATCAGCTGAAAGACCTCTACATCAGCAGGTTATGAAATTCTTGCTCTGAAGAAATAACTTTAATATAGATAGATAAGTCAGTAAAAGCTGGGGTAGGTAGTCAGATTTAGATACACTTTTAGTTATACTGGTTAAAATGATCTTTATGTCCCGATGGCAATCAATACATAATGTGTTCTTAAAAAAAAGAAGCTATCTACAGCTGGAGTAAACCTGGGAAAACACCAACCAATCCCTGTCATTAGGGTCCAATTTATGGAACCAATCAAATCCTGCTGTCCTGCTGTTCTGCCCGCCTCCTGCACGTACATTTCCCCGGCGTTCACTCACTGTCCCCTGCCTCTGCTTCCCCTGACTTTACTGACTGCCCCTCTTGCTCGACCTCGGGCCTGTCCCCTCTGACCTGATGAGGTGCTTTGCTCAGGACTGTAGTCCGGATCAGAGTCTAAAAAGCTCTCACCACAGGGGCTCTGACAAGCAAAAGAATTAATGACATTTAGTAAGTCCTACAGAAATGTAGATGTATTATTATTATAACTTTTCTCCTGATATTGTGTCAACAGTACATCTGGATAATGCTAGCATGACAGTTGTGAGTACTAACAGCAGCCATGTTTGTTTGATGTTTTTAACTTTCATTATGATAATGTTTTGGTGTTTTCTTACCGCTGAGTGAGACATGAGTTGACGTAGTGCATAACACAAACGATGTGGGGAGGACCGGTTTTGAAGCAGTCACGATCATATGGTTGCGAATCAGTTGCGCTCGTTCATGTGAGCGAGGGCGTCGTTTTGGAGGAGCTCCAAGGGGAGGGGGGGGAGGGGTTAGATGGAGTCCTGAGGAAATGCTACATTCAAATTCATGCTAGCTTTCCGTGACTAACAACCCTAGTTTTAATATAAAAATATAACTCAGTTAATTTGCTTAGTTTCGTTGACAGGTTTGTGGAGTAGACAGATTTTTTGCATAGGGAGAGAGGAAAAGATTAATACCACTCTCATGTCTGTCAGGTACACAGACGCGAGGATACTTGCCTGCTAGCTTAACGTAGCTAATTCAACAGAAAAAACTAGCTTAAATCAAGGTGCAACAAACTAGGCACAGACCATTATATACACCCACATTCTGATGCTTTTACACTTTGGTTTGTGCTTGAGTTTATTATTATATTCGGTGAGCTTTTGACACCAAGCTAGCTTGTTTGATACTATCTGTACACAGAGTGTTATCAATCCTATCATTTGAGTTTAGGTTAAAGAAACAAGCATATATTTTAACATGATGTCTTAATATTTCTTAATAGAAAATCAATATGCTTTGAGGGGTTCTGTCGAAGTTCAGTCGGTGACATGCTAAATTTATTAGAACTACTTTGTACATTTACATTTAAACGTTTAAAATTTTTGCAGTGCATGTGGGTCATGAAGCCATGTCAGGTCGTAGGCTGCTTGCCAAGTAAAGAGAGTCATGAGAGTGTTTTGACAGTTAGGGGGTATACTGGATAGGGTCTCATATAGACACCGTATATGCTCACACACACATATTGACGAACTGAACTAAAAGTCAAGGGAGTCCATGGAAGGGACTGGTGTCCTTAAATCCCTTGTGGCCAAGTTAGAGTGCTGAAAGTTCAGTTATTAGAGCTTGGACATGTTGATTCATTAATGTTTAGATTTGTTAATGGACACACACAGACAGATGGTGCTTGTACTGAAAGCACTGGCAAAGCTTCTTGGATTCCTACAGCTGCTGAGAGATATTTTTACTGAAGTACTTGAACGTAAAAGAAAGATGTAAAAACTAGTCCATGTTTTTTTTTACTTTGCTCTCTCTATTTATTCAGTTTCTTTCCCCCCTTTCTGTGCTCTTTCTTTTAAGAGGAATACATTAACCAGCACCTCACCCCTGAGGAGGTGACACACTCATGCTGACAATCTATGAATAGCTCTCACTTTAACGCACAGCTCATGTGGAGTAGACTAATGTACTTGGTTAAACATTATTATGTCCCCTCTGTCAGCCGTTACTTTGATTGAATATTGTGATTGGAAGAATTAAAGCTTAATGAAGGTCATATGATCTCTTAGGATAAAATTAAAATTAAATGTGATTGAGGTCGATCAGACGGTTTCGATCTTCAATAAGAATTTGCAAGCTAACTGATTGTTTATTTTGTGTTTTTGTAGGGTAAAGGAATGGACGGAACAGATACAAAAAGATTTGGTCGCATTAACAGACTCAGCCACTGGAATAGACGACCTAACACAGGTAAGCATAACTATTGTAAGACATGTGTGCTTAAAAATGTCCTTAAATTTATCTTATAAACACATTGTGGATCAACTTTTTGTTAAAATCTGTTTTTTTAAACAACATTATATAAGTTAAGCCTACATTTGATTTGTACTTTTCATTGGATTAAATAAGAAATGTCTGAAAAATACTTTCATGCTACATGCTCCCCCCTTTTGGGCCTTTTACTGTTACACGTAAGCAGCCAATTGACATTTAAAGCTTTATATAACTCATCAGATTAAATAATACCAACCTAACGTTTACTTTAAGTAAGGGCATAGCAGCTTTGATTGACAGGTTGAGGCCGCTAGCTGTCTGCTAGGTGTCACCTCAGATCATTCAAGTCACTCAGCTTAACCTCTCGGCCGTGTCAGTGGCATTTCTCTGCTTTTCATGCAAATACCGGGCTACTAATGTGCGATGCTGTGCTGTTAATTGTATGAAGAGATGGTCTAAAAATAATGCTTCAGTTCTCTAGTGAGTGGAATTCTCAGCATATCTTAAAACGAATTATCAGGTATCAGAGTTTGTGCTCAACTGTTACCTTGCTAACTAGCTTATTATCCAGCCAATGAAAGCCTTAGGCACAATCTGCACAACTGTCTTGCTTTGGTAATTTAGTATTTTCTAATTCCTTGCACCTCCCACATATGGTCACATCTGGCTCAAAAGAAAATAAATGAATAAATAGGCAAAACCTTGCTTCAAGTACTGGAATTAGCTTGGGTTAAGCATCATTTTTACTTTTACCTATACACTACTTCGAAGTAATTCAGTTTTTGAAAGGAAATGTAGTTGTTAGGATTGTTTTCCACTTGAGAACAATGAGGTTAGGAATAGGGATGCACTGATCCGATCCTAGTATCGGATATCGGCCAGATCAGACTAAAAAAGCTATATCTAAGAGGTTGTTGACCGAGCCTGCTAAGTAAAAATGATCACCTTAACATGCTATTTTTTGTGCTTATTTTATTGTCTACCTCGGCCGTTTTAAGGGTTTTACTCTCTTAATAATTATTTCTACATTTAGGAGACAGGAATGTAGGCTTGCTAATGTTTGCTATATCTCTTTTATGACCACACTGTTTAAAGCCCTGGCATGTTGCCTTTAAATCACGACAGGAAGTAAGTACGTAATGCTAAGGAGAGTCAAGAGAGTGATCATACAAACACATGTGGAACTCAACTGCTACTTAATAACAAGTGGCAAATCAGTCAAGTCAAGTCAAATTTATTTATGAAGCACATTTAAAAACACAGCAGAAGCTGACCAAAGTGCTGTACAATAAGACAAAAAGAGACAAACAGACAACAAGGAAAGCACATCATTGGGGATTGAAACCTATTTGGGGCTAGAGGACTCACATGCTGAAATATAAAAGTGCGTTTTGAGGCGAGTCTTAAAAGAGTCAACAGAGGGGGGCGGCCCTGATGAAGGTGAGGGGGCTGTTCCAAAGACGCGTGGCCTTTACACTAAAAGCACGGTCGCCCTTCAACTTATATTTTGACCTGGGAACTGCAAGGAGACCCATGTCAGAAGACCTCAGAGGCCTGGAGGTTTTGTAAGGGCTCAGGAGGTCAGTTAGATAAGGTTGGGCCAGACCAGCCAGAGCTAAATAAAGCTAATGTTGAAGCGCAAAATGTGCAGTTCCCCAAATGTCCACTTGGGGCTGGCTCCAAAAGCCAACGTAAGCCCACATGACCATTTTTACATCAGAACGAAACGCAGCCTGGTATTAAAACAGGTTGTGTTTGTGTGAATAATTCAATTGTTTTTAACAACTGTAAAGAAGGACATTTCTTACATAATCCATTTTTCTTACATAATCCATTTTTATTATATTTAGCCGTTGAGTAATAATTAAACTGGGGTCATGGTTGATTTGACTGACAGGTGGTCGTATTATAGCTGTAATGAGCTCAACCCCGCCTCTCTGCTGTTGAATGTTTTGTTCTACTTTAAATTAAAACTCATGAATCAGGTAGAGTCAAGGCTTTTACTGTCTTTACTGTATTTATTGCGCCTTCTTCCTCCTTGTTACCCTCCTTGAACAACCTCAGCTGTCACAATAAATCACCCATCTACATAAACCCATCTTCTCATTAAGCATAACGCCACATTGTTCCTTCCTGCCAGCACAGTGTACACGCTCAGATGAGATCAGCGTCACGACTATACTGTGGTGGCACACCCACACATGAGCCACATCTGACAAAAGGACAAGAAGCTTTTTAGAGCCTCATTGATTGACACAATGCATCTGGCGCTCATCTTGTCTTCTCCCTTTGAGAATAAGATCAGTCGGCTTTAAAGCGTCACTGATGTCATTACAAAACAGGCTTGATGCGATGATACGATTTTTCTCAAGACATTAAATGTCCCAGCGTTTTTTATCACTGACTCCTCTTAAATTGTTGTCTGCTTCAAGGCAGACTTTGTTTTAATGGAATGTACAGAACACAGGATGTAAAATGTTAAAAGAAGACAAGAATAGGATGAAGCACACAGGTAACACTTTTCTCAATGGGAATGGTAAATGGTATTTGTTTTCAATGAGGGATCCCCAAATCCAAAGCAAAACACGGGTAACTCCAATTCCACGAAATCTACGCTGAATTATTTGCAATATGATAATACAAATCTAAAAATCCTTACTTTGCATCACAGCAAAACCACTAGACGCCTAGAGCATGAAGACAAATTGCACGCGTCTCAACTCTTAGCTTTGAATGTCGGACAGTGAAATCCCCCCAGGCTGCTAAATAATTGGCTGTTTGGCATTTGTGTTTCTTTTTTCTTTTGCCCAAGCATATTCTCCAGCACAGTGAATGGTCCTGTTATGTAACCTGACATTGCAATTCAATCAGTGTTGCTCTGTTTTTTTCTTTTAAATCACTGTGCTTTGGTCAGAGAGGTTAGATGAATAATGGAAGATGGTCTTTTATACAGAGTTCACAGACTTGGATACAGTAAGTCAGTGGGTAGAGAGCACCTCAATGCTGAAAGAGCCGGTAGCAAAATCCTCATATACCGTACAGCTCTGTGTTGTCGCTCAATGTTGTATCTTCTAATCGTTCCTAGAAAGCTAACATTTTGTTCGCTATGTGGGCATGTCTGCTCGAAGGGACAGAACATCTCAATAAACTCAGTTTAGGCGTTCATCAGTTTAAATTGCTAAAGTGAAATGTGTCATTCGAAAGTACGGTAGGCTGCGGGAAGCAGAAAGACACTGCAGCAGCTTAGCTACGGTGTGCCAAAGAGGACAAAGGGATTGAAAGGAAATAAAGTGTTCATTTTAGAAATTGATCAAATTGCCATTAAAGCCCAGTTTATACTTCTTCTATCCTGCTTGGCTGTTTCTGGTTCCACTCCATATGCATTCAATTCCATATTTCAAGGCAATGTCAGCTGCATTTCTTGAATGAAAAGTGCTGCACTGAACAGTCTATCAATATTCCTATAAATAGTACAAACTTGCCATCAATTATTTTGCAGTATGTGTTTTCTTTTGGACTTATAGCTCCTTTGGGGAACTTTTTTTGTGACAATTTTGGTGCCCCCTGTTGGCAAAGTGGTACCTCTAAACTGATCTTGACCTCAATACGTGTAAGTTATGTTTTCTGAAAAATAACCACAAAATAATTTGCTTTTCTTTAGTAATAATGTATCACTTACTGAGTATATGCATTGGAGAAATAATTAAAACACACCATCTGTCTCACACCTACCCCCTTACAGTGTTTACAGGCATTACATTTCAGCAAATAGAAATTGTCAGTCTTTCACCAAAGGTCTGGTTTTCTTTTTGGATCATATATATGATTTCTGTCAGTTTCATAACCACTTTAAAAAAAACTCCTTACTAAAGCTTTAATGTGAAAAATGTGGCTAAGTGAAGTCAATTAGTTGTAGACATAATGTTGGGTTTGTAAATCTGTTCATCATGCATGTTACATGTTACTACCACCTTGGATATATGGGTTGTTTTCAGTCTGAATGCTTGGTTTAAGACACTTTCCTTCTCGTTATTCTAGATATATCATGACCACAGACCTGACTTCATGGTTGGGTCCAACAATGCGAGGGAACTTGTGGCGACGGCTGCTGGGAATATAGAAAAACTGCTGGCTAACCGCTCCCAAGCTCTTAAGGTGAGTGTAATCTTACACAACATTATCTGATGTTAACTCTGAAGAATGAGTTGGTCTCTGCTTTCTCTTCCTCTCATGTTGAGCAGCAAGAGCTGTTATTTTTTAGTTAAGAGGTTTAGGAACACAAATCAAAATTGTGTTTGTGAGATCAGTTCTAGCGTCTCTCTAAGCACAGTGCCCAAAGCCCACACACAAACAGTCTGCTTCTCCTCATTTCATGTCACTGGAGCACAGCCACCGCTTCAGGCCATTCACTGATCCAACATAAACAGACATCCTACGGCTAGATGACTTAATTCAAAGTTACCCGTCTGGTTTTGTTATACGCACAAAAAAACAACTGAGATTTACGTTGTGTGTGTTAGTGTGTGTGTTGAATCATTTTGCTGTTTTGATTTGTTCAGTTTCAACTTTTAGGAATCTTTAGTCCATTTTCTCACAACTAAGACCAAGCTTCCCAACATACGTAATCCAAACAGGCTGCTTTCATAGGATATATTTATCCCAGCTTGAACTGTGGGAAAATGCTCTGACGCTCACACAAGCTGAGTGCTTGTATGTTTGTAGTGTGCCTTACAGGGTTAATCACATGTAGCTGAACTCCACACCAGCTGAACTGAACACCATTAGAAGACCTTGGAAGAGCTGCGAGGTTGTGTCAGAGCTGGTTCTTTTGTTTGTGTAAACTACACAGAACACATATAGCATAGCATTACCATGCTTAACAAAACATTAGGTGGCCATCCCAGCTGCAAAGCCTGAGGAGTGTTAATTAATCAGATTTGGGCAACACTTAGGTCCACAGTATGGCTACAAGTTTAAAATAGAGTTTGTTCAAGTATTCATGGTCCTCAGGATATATCTATATACATATATTAGTTTGTCTTTGGTGTAAAAACAGGCTGATCTCATCTGCCTTTTATAATTTATCTCAACAGATATAAAACACATTGTTAAGGACTTTCCTACAGATATTCAGGGTGCCCAGAGGATGAATCCTATCAACTTTGGTAACCTCCTAACTCCGTCATCAAGCATCACCTTTAGCAACCATTTCAATTTTTTTTTTTTTTTAGTTATAAGTTATATTTTTGGCCTTTTTGCCTTTATTTGATAGGACAGCTGAAGAGAGACAGGAAATGTGGGGAGTAGAGAGAGGGGGAAGACATGCAGGAAATGGTCGACCGGCCGGGAATCGAACCGGCGACCCCTGCAACGAGGACTCTGTATGTAGGGCGCTTAGACCACTAGGCCACCAGCGCCCCCACAACCATTTCACTCTTACGGTACAACATCTACTACATCTGCTTGATAGATTCGCCCAATATTTGGTTCAGACATTCTTGGTTCCCAGAGGATACATCCTAATGACTAAAGAACCCCTGATAACTCTTCATACTTCACCATGATGTTTCTTATTAATGGTTTGAAAAGAAAACTGTTGGGAGCATGACCATTGAAATTGGTGGGGCCAATCATGTCACTCTTATGAAGAGATAACATACCTTTGGGAACTCCTAGTCCTTCTTGTTGAGCTGTCATCAGGTTAAAATTTGAATCTATCTGGTGAAATTTTCTCTGATCTTGCTGTAAAATCCAGAATATGTCAGACTTTTTTGTCCTAATGTGTGACGATTTCCATAGCATTTGATGAAGTCAATGTGCAGTTTCTATGCAGCTGTGTAGCTCTTTGTGGTACCATCTGTTTTTGCATTGCTGAGTTTGCAATCCTGCTTCCAACAGGTGCAATAGTTGAGCTCAGCCTACTATAACTTTGACAGTTGCGAAGTACCAACTGCTGGTGAACGATTTTTCTTTGGTTGCCCCTCCCACCTCTGCTGATAACTTCTTGTCTTAGATTGAGAAGTTTTTTCAACTACACAAAGTTTATTTACTTAATAACTTCCAACTTTTTCAGCACAAAATAAGAGAACAAAATGTAGTATTGGAGCTCTGTGTATACTCACAGTGTAGTGAGTATGTGTACATTTCGTTTGGAAGTGAGAAATGTGTATTTGGTCTGCAGTCTTACGAAAGCTTTATTGTAATGAAAGTTAATTTTTCAAAAACTATTTTTTTCCCCCATAGAAACCCCTAAATTGACACATTTTACCACAGACCTCTATTAGAGAACAATTGGGCCCCCCTTTAACTCCCTCATTGATCTCTGACAGTCCCTGTAATCCGCTGTGAGAGCCACTCTAATAAATCTTAAAATAGCCTAAATGATAGCATGCTGTTGCAGTGTTAGGTCATGTTCACCCCTGCCGCCTATTGAGAACTCTTGACAGCATAGAGTGCTGAAGGCTTTTGTTGAGTTGCCACTGACCTGCGTAACCCACGTCTTGTTTACTTTCCATTGTTTGTTGTTGCTTTTGAAGTTGTTTATTTTTCATACTTTAATAACCATGATTGTGCGCCACAAGCCAAATGAACAACACCATCCAAAACAAAGCTTAATTCAGAGAGATTTGGCACTTTTGATGATGTTGGAATATCTGATGCACATGAGGGGGGCTGTGATTGGATGAAGGTCGTCATTTGATAGATGTGAACAGTGCATGATGGGCTACTAGCCGTGTCATATCTGGTCTTAAATCAGTGAAATATCATCTAGTAATTACAGAGAAATAAAGACAATTTACAGGATACAAGCCGTCCAGTTTGGGCCAAACTGCTTTAGTTCAAAATGCTGGATGCCTAGGCCAATACAAGATGGTTGGCAACCATATAGCATTCTACCACAGTGGTTCCACCAGCCTTGTCTGCCTTGATATGTATCCCAGCATGCTTTGCGTGGCGAGGTTTCCACTTTCTAAGCACAATGAATGGTGTAAAATATGGGTAAAAAACCAAGCGGCAACCTCAGATTGTGAAATATGAAGCCAATGTGGAAGTGTTCCAACTGCAGTTTATCAAGCTTCCACTTGAGGCTGGGTACAGACACTTTGGAAACCACATACACACCCATTCAAAAAAGCAGATCTCGACAGCAGAAATAAACATGTTTACAGGGTTTGGGTCCAAATAGCTCAATTCTCTGCACACTCTGTGCTGGGGGTGATTTTTTTTTACAACTTGTTGTTTTTGAGCATATGAAAATGTTGGGTTTTGCCCATAAACTGTATGAAATATGGACGTAGGATCCGTGACGTCACCCATCTGTTTCTGAAGCGCTGTTTTGAGGACAATCATCAGCGGGAACCATATTGCTGCTGTCGAGCGGTTGTGATGTAAAGAGGAGGGCTTTGAGCATCTTAGCCAACAGCTACAGTGTTCCTGCCTGTCAATCAAGTCAGCTGTGTCTCTCATTGGAAGACTCGTAATCTCAATATCTTCGAAATTGCCACGTTAGAAAAAAATTCCCCCCCCTACAGTGTGTGCCGATGGAGAAATGAGCTATCCAGACTACACTTGTCTTTTGTACCAGACTTTAAACATGTCAATTTCTGCTGTAAAGTTTGGCTTTTATGAATTGGTGTGTATGTGATTTCCGGTACTTCTGGAGCCAGCCTCAAGTGGATCCTCGATGAACTGCAGTTTTTAGCACTTCCACATTGGACTCATATTTTTAGACCGGAGGTTGCCGCTTGGTTTTGCCTAAATAAAGGCATGGCTGACATGACTGACAGGTGGGCACCCTGTAGCTGTTAGCAAAGAGGCTAAAGGCCCGCCTCAACTCCACTTCATACTAGATCAGCGAAAATTAGGTTGAGTCATCATTTCCAATATGGCGACCACCAATGATTGGCTTTAAAACCCTGCTTCAGAAACAAACGAGTGACGTCATGGATACTACGTCCATTTTTTATAAAGCATATGTAAAATACATTAACAGTAAAATAAGCCTCTCTGAACCTTCAAAGACTTCAATGAACTTATATAGTGGGCATGGTGTACATTATCTACTAAACATTATTCAGCTTTGTTATCGTCACCATGTTAGCATGCTAATGTTCGCAGCCTAGCCTGTAAAGCTACAAAGACCTGCCTTTATTGCTGTTAACTCCTGTGCCCAGTAGGACATTAAGTCAGATTGATCTCTACAACCTTTTCACTGCTCTCAGAATCTGGCCAACAGAATTAGGATCTTCCTGCACTCCTGGTTTCGATCAATCCACCCCCGAGAGCTACAAATATCCAATTAAAGCCCGGCAGCCTGTTGCCATTCACATCCTTATTGATTACCCCATCAGTCCAGTTGAGCCTTTTGTTTTTTTAACATCCCAGTAATTGCCAGAGGATGGGGGACAATTAGTTTTTATTGTTGTCATGTCACACCTTTAGAGACAAACACAACTGCACAGCGGGTTGATGGAATAAGATGTGAATCTACTTCTTTCCGTTTGATCAACACCATCTGCTGCGTTTGTCACCTGGACCAGTCGGCGACAGTTGTTCATCAGCTCTTTGCTTGCAGTACGAAAGCAGCGAGGGAGGTGGTGATGGTGTATGTACACTTTTTTAACTCCACCATATGCTGATGGTTTTTTTTTTGTTGCTTTAAAAAGTATGCTTTCTTGTTACCACATTAGCACTGAGCAGGAGACGACCTGTGGTGGCATGGTTACCTCCTGTAAATGGCGTTCTGTATAATGAAGTGGAGTCAACCAGCTTTATAGCGATCAATTTATGTAAGGGGACCATAAATAGTGTCCACTTCGCTGAATCATGACTTGAAATGAAAGTAGGGACCTGAGGAAAGCAGCAGCTGTAATCTTCACATCTAATATTTCTCTGCACCAGTTTAAATATATTCAGGAAGCACTCCTTTCCTCTGATCTTTGTTTCCTATCATCATATCTGGCTTTTCTCTGTCTTTACCCTTTCATTTATTGCTGATTACACAAAGTGATCATAGAGGGATCATTGTGTGAGAGGTTATATCTTTCTGTCTGAGAGAGAGAGAGCATTCAATCTGAATGAGGGAGGAGTGATGATGAGCAGAGGGAGAGTGGTAGGAAGTTCATAAGTGCACTAAGCCACACCTCCCATGAGGCAGCGTACAAAAAGAGTAGAAGCCTATTACAGCCCTCCCATCCATTAGGACCTTGGCCGCTTAGCACACAATTCAACAAGCAGCACTCTTCTTGTTCTCATAGTTGTACGTGAAAAAAGAAAACACCTCCAGATACTGTTACAGTGAGTGTTGACTCCTGTTATCGTGTTGTGTATCATTGAATTGCATCATTAACCCTACATGGTATATAGAGGTAGCAGAACGTGGTCGGTCATTGGTTTTCTATCCTTGATGAATCAAAACGCAAGTTCTGAAAGAGGTTTGTTGTGTTGCTATGGTACTTTGATGTATATTAAACCAATTGAACACAGAACTGTTGGTAGAGAACAAACATTTATTACATTCAGAGTGATTTCCACCCAACCACCAACAGCTTAACAAAGACAAGTGGTTCCAAGCTGATGAGTTGGGACCAAAAAAACCCTGCATACTCCGCCTCTTTAAGGCTCAAAAATCCTACAGCTTGTGTTCAACTTCAAACCAGGTGTAAAACCTGATTTGAAAGGTTAATAAACAAGCATACATACTGTGTGTTAGCGCTCATTGACAGGGGCATAACCAAGAAATCTGGGCCCCATGAAAAGATCGAACATTTGGCCCCAAACCCCATCACAGCAAAAGCCAGCCCCACAAAACTACTATGACCACACCTCCATTGTGTTACACCATTACGATTGTAGATCAATAATCAGATTCTGATTACACCTTTTCACTGCACTGTATCTTATCCTGTGTCAATTTAAAATATGTTCTTTTTAAACTCTGCTTTGTAAGGCGACCTTGAGTGCCTTGAAAGGTGCCTATAAATAAAATGTATTATTATTATTATTATTAGAAGAAGAAGAAAGAACCTAACTGTTTTGAAGCATTTTGCATATTTTTTAATTATTTTCCATTATTTTATGTAATATTTCAGTGCTCCTGAATTTATGTTGTTTTTAACACTAACACTAACACAGATATGAAAAAACAAAACCTTTTTACTTGTAGTCTACAGCTTTATT
This sequence comes from Notolabrus celidotus, assembly GCF_009762535.1. Classification (NCBI taxonomy): domain Eukaryota; kingdom Metazoa; phylum Chordata; class Actinopteri; order Labriformes; family Labridae; genus Notolabrus; species Notolabrus celidotus. Next base: position 13,797,821 of record NC_048292.1, read on the forward strand.
ATGTCTTAACATGTCACATAATAATTTTTTATATTTATTTTAACTGACAGTATTTTTTGTTACTGTCTACCAAGCCCTTCCTTCATTGGCACCCTTGTTGGTCAGTC